>NC_086444.1:22969790-23269790 GCF_028390025.1 Pseudophryne corroboree | reverse complement strand
TATTGCAATAATCATATAATAAATACTTTTGGCCACCCTTGGGTGTAACCTTGCAACATCGTAGTCGACACTGGAGTCAGAATCCGTGTCAGTATCAGTGTCTACTATTTGGGATAGGGGATGTTTTTGAGACCCTAAAGGGCCCTGTGACACATTTAAAGCCATGGATTGACTCCCTGCTTCTTCCCTGGACTCTGTTTTGTCCAATTCTTTTATGTCATTTAAAACATTCCACATGTCCAACCAATCAGGTGTCGGCGTTGCCGACGGAGACACCACAATAATCTGCTCCACCTCCTCCTTAGATGAGCCTTCCGCTTCAGACATGCCGACACACACGTACCGACACCCCCACACACTCAGAGATATATCTATATGGAGACAGTTCCCCCAATAAGGCCCTTTGGAGAGACAGAGAGAGAGTATGCCAGCACACACCCAGTGCCACCGGACTGGAATAAAATCCCAGTAGTACAACGCTTTTATAGTAATATATATATATAAATACACTTCACTGCGCCAATTACATGTGCCCCCCCCTCTTTTATGCCCTCTGTAACCGTGTGCAGCAGGGGAGAGTCCGGGGAGCCAGCTTCTACAGTGTGCTGTGGAGAAAATGGCGCTGGTTAGTGCTGGAAGGATCAAGCCCTGCCCCCTCACCGACGGGCTTCGGTCCCGCTCAAATTATTTATACTGGCGGGGGATTATTAATATACTGCCCCTGCAGTATCTATTGTATATGCCAGTGTCCCTTGAGGTTAATAATGCTGCCCAGGGCGCCCCCCCTGCGCCCTGCACCCGTACAGTGCCTGTTGTGTGTGATCTGTGTGGGAGCAATGGCGCGCAGCGTTACCTCAGTGAAGATCATGAAGTCTTCTGCCGCCTTTGAAGTCTTCTATCTTCTCATACTCACCCGGCTTCTATCTTCCGGCTCTGTGAGGAGGACGGCGGCGAGACTCCAGGACGAACGGCGAGGGTGAGACCTGCGTTCCGACTCCCTCTGGAGCTAATGGTGTCCAGTAGCCTAAGAAGCAGGGCCTATCATTTAAGTAGGTCTGCTTCTCTCTCCTCAGTCCCACGATGCAGGGAGCCTGTTGCCAGCAGTGCTCCCTGAAAATAAAAAACCTAACAACAGTCTTTTTCAGAGAAACTCAGGAGAGCTCCCTGTAGTGCACCCAATCTCCTCTGGGCACAGGTTCTAACTGAGGTCTGGAGGAGGGGCATGGAGGGAGGGGCCAGTGCACACCCATACTAAAAGTTCTTTATAGTGCCCATGTCTCCTGCGGAGCCTGTCTATACCCCATGGTGCTTACGGAGTCCCCAGCATCCTCTAGGACGTAAGAGAAAGAGGAAATATTCTAAAGCAGTAGACGACTCAGCCAGAGAGATTAAGGGCTCAAAAGTTATTTTAAAAAGCTGAAACAACAGGCATTGGGTCTGCTGTCGGCTTTTGTCATCTGCCATTCATGTGGCCCGCCCATTCTCAGTATGGCGATGACGTTCTGAGCGGCGCTAAGCTCCCCAGGTGCACAGCAGGCTTCAGACGCAGAGGAGACCCTCTTATGGGGAAGCAGCAGATAACGGCACAACAATTTGCTCCCTTAAGAAATCCAGTACGGAAATAGTTAACCCACTAGCTATCACTGACTGAAGTGCAAGCGGGCGTTACGGACGTGAATCTGTGACGCATGTGCCAGCGCATATTCTGCGTATTGTCATTTGCTAATGCCAGAGTCAGCAGTGGGCAGGAAATGTGCACCCAACTCAGAAACAGACCCTTACCAGGTCATTTTCAGGGGTGTAGTATGTTATGTTGGCGGTCGGGCTCCTGGCGGCCATCATACCGGTGCCGAAATCCTGTCCGCTAGCATACCGACAGCTGGGCGAGTGCAAATGAGCCCCTTGCGGGCACCCCCAAAGAGAGAGAAAAGCTGTCGGTATGCCTGCGGTCGGGATTCCGGCGCCGGTATGCTGGTCGTCGGGAGCCCGGCCGCCGGCAAACTGAAGACCACCCCATTTTCAGGACCTAAAAAAAAAGAAAACTAAATTTCTTCTAAATATCCTGATTTACTATGATATCAGCGATTCTGGGAGACTTGTGTGCCACCCTCCAGAACTGGTGTGCACGGTGTCCCATGCACAGTGGTGAGCGCTGCCGTGCAATCCTGTCACTGGTGCATGTGGTCATTCAGGGGTCATCTTCCAGCTGCCCGAGGTCATCTTCCGGCTGCTCGAGGTCATCTTCCGGCTGCCCGAGGTCATCTTCCGGCTGCCGAGGTCATCTTCCGACTGCCCGAGGTCATCTTCCGGCTTCCGAGGTCATCTTCCGACTGCCCGAGGTCATCTTCCGGCTGCCGAGGTCGTCTTCCGGCTGCCCGAGGTCGTCTTCCGGCTGCCCGAGGTCTTCTTCCGGCTGCCCGAGGTCATCTTCCGGCTGCCCGAGGTTATCGTCCGGCTGCCGAGGTCATCTTCCGGCTGCCGAGGTCATATTCCGGCTGTGCTGGCAGTGTAAAGCAGGGGTATTTAACACACGGCCCTTCAGCTGCTGTAGAACTACACATCCCAGCATGCCCTGCCACACATATAACATGCCCTAATAGAAAACTGTGGCAGTGCATGCTGGGATGTATAGTTCCACGTTAGCTGGTAAGCCGCATGATTTTGTTGAATACCCCTGGTGTAAGGCACAAAGCTGCTCTCAGTTTCCCATCATATCCATTACTGTCCCCAGTTAGATAAAACTTCTGTGGAGAGTGAAGGGTGGCTGCAGGAGACCAGGACTGGGAATGATGTTCTCACTTAGATGAACACATGACAATTGGGAGCTGATTGGCTGGAGCATAATTTATCATACGCAACGAGTTTGATCATTCACAATGAATTTTATCACTCGTTGATAAATGAGCTCCTATTAGCTCTGTGTAAGAGCACTGTGATGTAGCTCCTTCTTGGCACACTTATAGCTAGTGGATGGGACAGAGTCGATTGCTGGAGACGGACTCTTCCTGTGCTGAGAGGCAACACTCAGCTGCACGAGGACCTCTCCCTGAGGGATGTGACTCGAGCTGCAATAATTATCCAGTGACAGGAATGTTCTAATCTCTGGCGTAGGGTTGGAGCCTTTGTGACAACCAAGTGATAAGCATCTGACTCTAGCACTAGTCTTCTCCTCCATGTTAGAGCACCTTGTGCTATGGACCAGTAAGGAGCACTGGGAGAGAGGAGGGGGTTGTCATCCATCTCAGGTCTATGCACTAGAACCGGCTGCGGACAGTACAGTGAAGCACTTGCCATAGGCCAAAAGCTGGGAACCCCCCCCCCCCTTCCCCCACACACACAGTTACTTGAAATAAAAATGAAAAATGTTGAGTGCCTGATGAAGTTCACTGAGTGAAACGCGTTGAGAGACCTACCACACTTTGTTCAGCAATCTGCCCTGTGTCTTCTGAAACTGTTTGCCACATATTCTTCTGTCCCAGACACTGCAGTTACCCTAAGTAGTCATATTAGTGATTTCAGATAAGTTTTGTTCTGTCTATTACTCAGCGGCTAAACAAAGAGACAGCATTGGAGAGAGAGAGATAGAGTGGGAGGGAGAGAGAGAGAGGGTGGGTGGGAAAAAGAGTGGGGGAGAGGGGGTGGGAGAGAGTGAGAGAAAGAGGGAGAGGGGGTGTGGGGGAGAGAGAGAGAGAAAGGTGGTAGAAATGGGGGGACATAGAGGTGATGGGAAGAGAGACAGGGAAAAAGGGGGAGAGAGATAGAGAGAGGGTGGAAAGGTGGTGAGAAAGAGAAGGGAGGAAGAGCGTTAGGAAAAGGAGAGAGAGAAAAATCATAGCGGGTCCATAATACTACTATAATTATCAGCAGAACAGGGAATTGCCCCCAGACAGATGCCTGATGTATTGGCCCCTTTAGATGTGAGTCAACCTGAGCACATCAGCAGCTGACATTCATCGCCAACCTCTTGCGGTGTGCGGTGATAGCGTCATGTCATGGGAAAGAGGTTTGGGTTTGCTGCACTGCCCGTGATAACGACAGGACAGACTGAGAAGAGCAGCGATATGGCCGACCAAACACATCCACCACACATGACAATTTGTGCCGCACCGAGGGTCTGATTCAGGAGGACAGACGCATTCCAGTTAGTGATACTGCTGATGAACGGAACATCTCAGAGGGTGCTGTGCACATGATTCACGAGTAACTGGGGTTCGGGAAACGGTGCTCACACTGGGAACCGAAGCGACTCACAGACGTTCACACAACCAATAGGATGGGATTGTCTCTCGGCGCAGTATGATGAGGAGGTAGCGCAGTTCCTGCAGCGTACCATTACAGGCGATGAAATGTGAGTGCATCATGTGATGCCGGAGAGGAAGGAAGCATCCATGACACGGGAACACACATTTTCCCAAGACTCCCCAAAATAACTCCATCAGCAGAGATGTC
The DNA here is from genome assembly GCF_028390025.1 of Pseudophryne corroboree. NCBI lineage: Eukaryota > Metazoa > Chordata > Amphibia > Anura > Myobatrachidae > Pseudophryne > Pseudophryne corroboree. The sequence continues at coordinate 23,265,341 of NC_086444.1, read as the reverse complement.
ACGTCATGTACAAATAGCCTGTGACAGAAATGATCAGGACTTCCCCTAATACATTATATGAACTCTGAATCACCCTCATTCACTGAGCCACCCCCTTACCCCCCCAGAAACCACGGGTGACGCAATCTCCGGCTGCAGGTAATACAGCCTCTGAGAGCTGATCTCTTCCTACAGCCCACAAGTGTCTCAGCCTGTCCCCAGGCTGCGGAGACTGACTCACCAGACGTGTGAACCGAAAGCACCACACACACTATCTACCGATATAGACATCTCCTGACTAACCACAAACCCCCGTCACAGAGTCCGGCGTCCGTTCTCCTTCCATTGTAGTGGATAGGGCCTGATTGTAAGTTGCATGCAATGCATGGAGTTGCTCGTGTGCGTGGGAGTCTCAGTCCGGGGCACACTCATACACACGGATGTGCACCAGGGAAGGACTTTGCAGCGGAATTTGCATAAAATCGCAGTGGTGGCACCGCCAATAGACGCAGCTGAGGCCGCCTCTGCATCAGTACCTAAATGTAGAATTAGGCCAGAATGTTCGACTCCCTCTGTGACTTCTGCACTCAGGTCCTTAAGTTGTTACACCTATAAAGCACAGAGGGAAATACAGTACCTGCAGCATGACTGCAGCGCAGCACCTATTACACGGGACACACGCCTGGGTGTATGTGCCCCAGACGTGCCGTCACAAGCATATGAGAAGCTTTGAGAAAGTTTTATGGCAACATCCCATTCCGATAATAAAGCTTCAATTATTAGGATTCCCTTTCCACACCTCTTTGGAGGTAATAAAACACTATTACTGACTACAATTCTGCACACATATAATCAATCATATAATCAATTTGGCATCAGACTGAGCCAAGCGCAAAACTCCCCATTATTACAGGTATACAGGTAAGCTGGTGTATGATTGGCTGCATCAATAGCCTACCTTATTATTTTCTTGTCCAACCTAAATGTAGATCTCATCTCTGTACAAGACAAATGACTAATACCCGACGCGTTTCAGCCTGCACTATAGACTCAGGCAAAGCTGTGTCTGTAGTTGTCTGTATGGGATCAGTTCAACACTGGAATTACACTTCTCTCTACCAATGGTGGCAGCTGAACCCAACAAATACCTGGGTACCTCACATTTATAATGCAATCCTGTCTCCAATAGACAAATAAACGAGTCCGCCTACTGTAATTAATAGAATAACATTTCCAAATCTCTTTAAAATGCCGCCTATTGTTTTCCACAGCGAAAATTACCGAAACTTCCCCAAGCAATTCTTACGCCGGGGAACAGGCAGCGGGATTCTATAACGACAAAAATCCGCCTCACGTGGAAGCCTAAACACGGGAAGCTGTTAGGCTCCTAATGGATGACTAGCTTCCAAACATGCATACACATGAACTGCTACACGCCAAACGTCTCATTACAGCCAGCTATGTACAGGTGTGATTCAGAAGATAGACATTATAAAGGTCGACTATAACAAGATGCCGACATGTCAGCACCAGTAGCATCTGCACCCGGATTGCATCAGGCTTATGCCACAAACTGTACCCTTACACTTATGTTTTTAGTAATTTGTGTTTGTGTGTGTGTGTATAACACACACACACTACTAGTACTATATGCTGGGTCACCTCAGTCTTCCCCCATTACGCCCTGTCCAGGCGACTCCCCTCTGTCTAACCTCACCCCGTCTATCCATCATTCCTGATCTACTATATTCTCAGTATAGTTATTATTAAAAAAGTAGTCTTTATATCGAAAGATTTCACATTCATGACATCACTAAGCGACCCGCAGCCTCTAAAGTAGCGAGGTTTCACATTTACGTCATCACTATCATATTACGATCACGTTAACAAGAGATCAGGAGCGGATTTAGGCACGGACGAGCAGGGCAGGAGCTCGGGGTGCTGCGTCGCGCAGGCGCGGCCGCAGTCACCCAGCAGGTGCACACCCCGGCTGCAGCAAACGCCGTGGGCAGAGTGGGCGCCCGCCGCAGCAGGATCCACTGCAGCCGGCTCCATTTTCAGACAGACACTAGAGCAGGCTTTTTCAACCAGTGTGCCGTGGCACACTAGTGTGCCGCGACCAGTTGCAAGGTGTGCCGCGGAGCCAGAGCAGTGTCCTGCACCTTCAGAGTGAACTGTTGGCCAGGGCTATTTTTAGAGGATCAGTCATGCTCCGGCCGTGACCTATGACTTGAAGACGCGGCGGTGTGATATCATAGGTCACTGCTGCCGCGTCTACCACCCAGCCAGCCTACTTGCCTGCTTACACATCTTCCAGTTCCCGCCTGCATACACAGCTTTCCTTGCCAACCCACATCCACACCTGCCCAACCGCCCCCTGCTCAGTATTTGCAGCACTCCACTATGAACGCCCGCAACCGAGGGACAGGGAGGAGGACAGCTGACCAGTAGGGGCTAATATTTGTTATTTTATTTCTCCTGTGGGGAACAGTAAGATTTATTTGGGGAGAATAAGGATTTATATGGATTTATGGGGGGAACAATGTGAATAATTAATGCGGGGAGCAATACGATTTATGTGGGGAGAAATGTGATTGATTTATGTGTGAGCAACATGATTTATGTGGGGAGCAACTGTGTAGGCCAATGTACAGTATGTGTGGATTTTTCTTTACTGTGAGGGCCAATGTGTGTTTTTTTTTTTTTTTTGTGGGGAACTGATGGTGTGCCCTGGGAATTTTTAAATATTATTCGGTGTGCCGTGACTAAAAAAAGGTTGAAAATCACTGCACTAGAGGTCTCTGCTCGGCGGCGGGCAGAGACAGAGCAGCAGCGGTCGGGAAGCAGGTGAGTATTGTTTTTTTTTTTATTGTTGTTAGTGTTTGTAAGTGGCACTACAAGGGGCATCTCTACTGGCGGCACATCTAATGGGGGCATCTCTACTGGAGGCATAATTACAGGCGCATCTCTAAGGGGGGCAAATCTACAGGGTGCATCTCTACTGGGGGGGGTAACATCTAAGAGGGATAACTACAGGGGCATCTCTACTGGGGGCATCTCTACTGGGGGCAAATCTACAGGGGGCACAACTACAGGGGCCACAACCCTTCCCTATTAAGCCACGCCCCTATTTTTTTTACACGTGCCTTTGGCGCGCATTAACCTTGTTTTAAATGTCGGGGAGGGGGGGTGTGCGCCAAAGGAAACTTTCACCCTGGGCGCCACAAGCTCTAGAACCGGCCCTGCAAGAGATGTTTCCATTTGTTCATTTGTAAATTCTCACATTACACTATTGATATTAGAGATGTGCGCTGGACTGTTTGTGCTGGATTTGGCTCTGATTCGACGTCCGGATTTGGATTAGTCAAACCGCCATGACTGGTTTTGGATTTGGATTTTTTTCCCCAAAATTTACAAAAAAAAAGCTAAAATCAGATAATTTGGGCATTTTTTGTTCCTAGAGTATTATTAACCTCAATAACATTAATTTCCAATTTTGACCACCTCACAGCTCACGATATTGTTTTCACCAATATTAGCCATAGGCTGCAGCGAGCTAGCTGGTTACTAAGCAACAGAGCAGCGACACAAACACAAGGCAGTATATAGTACATCTATGAGACATTGCCACACAATGCGTGGATGAGAAGGACTTATATGCATGTGAACAAAATGCACTTGAGTAAAGCGCACCAACCAGCCAGTACAAAAGAATAGATATATATAATTTTCTGTTTTTAAACCTGCAGCTCGGTTGCAACTGGGTGGATCACAGGGCTTATAAGCACACCAACCAACCAGTACAAAAACAATAGATATATACAGTATATATTATTTTCTATTTTTAAACTTGCAGCTTGGTTGGAACTGCATGGATCACAGGGCTTATAGATGCACATGAACAAAGCACACCAAACAGTACAATTTACAGCAGAGTATAGCGCAGCACACAGCAGCTGCCCCCTATACACAGTCATTATACAGCACAGTCACTTGTGAGTCTGGACACTGCACAGCCAGTATAGCTTAGTACTGCCCAACACACAGCAGTGTGCAGCATGCCACCTTTACACAGTCACTATACAGCTCAGCCAGTATAGCACAGCACACAGCAGCGTGCAGCATGCCACCTATACAGAGTCACTAATATACAGCATAGCCACTTGTGAGTCTGGACACAGCACAGCCAGTATAGCAGAGTATAGCGCAGCATGCATCAGCGTGTAGTGTGCCCCCTATACACATTATAGTCACTATCCAGTTCCGCTACTACAGCAGAGTATAACGCAGCAAACGGCAGTGTGCGTTCCAATGAAATGGCGCACAGTCCTGGCCACAGCGCCTTATATAGTAAATCCAAGTCCCACGAGAATCCAAGTCCCACTAGAATCCGACGCCGGGAAGATGACGTTCGGCCCTGACATCAAATCCGGGTCAGGTTGAGTGCTCGGAGGCACGGCCACGACCACCGCATCACTAGTCACACTCCTAGAGCGTTTCTCACATCCCCTCTGGTGGCATATAATAGACCCTTCATAAATTTCAGCTCCAGGCCCATGTGGACCTCAATCTGACACTGATCTTAAGAAGACAACATTTTTATTGAAAGCAAGTTTAGAAGAAATTATTAAAAAACTTAAGTGTTAGGGTACAGTTTGCGGCATCAGCCTGATGCAATGCGGAAGGATGCTGATGGTGCCGACGGGTCGGCATCTTGTCATAGTTGCAACCTTTGTAGCCCATGTGCTTAGTTACTGTAAATGCGAGCCAGCAGTGTAATCAGTCATTATATGGCCACAGTTTCGGAGCTTGATGAATGAGGTCCCCATACTAGTGTATGGGAACGTCGGGGCAGCTCGGGAGGGAAAGGTCAGCAGAAGATTTCTGTGATATCTCATGATGAATGGCCCCTTAGAGAGGTGGTCTGGAACTAATTTCTGGTCACTGCGTCAATTAGATGGTGGAATAATTCTGCCCGGAGAGAGAGTATTCAAGGGCAGAACCACCACACATGGGACAAAGTACACTCAGATCCACCGGGAAATGGTATGTAGCCTTCAGGGTTGGCTGGCTTAAACCACCTTGGTGCCCCCCCCCCCCCCCCCCCTCCAGAATCTGCCGGTGCCCATGACGGTAAATCCCGTGGGTCCTCGAGAAAGGGGTGGTGCTAAAAAGATGGAGATTTATATAATTTTGGCGCCACCCCTCCATACGAATATTATCCTCTTCACTAGGAAGTGGATGGTATGCGGGATTACCGGGGTGTGGGGGAATACCCCAAAAATCTGGAGTCTCCCGCAACTTCCGGGAGAGTAGGTATGTTTTATTTAAAAAAAACCTTGATAAATAGGCCCCGTAGTCACTGTACAGCGCTACGTAAGATATTAGCCTCTGTATAGAAAAAATAAGAATTTACTTACCGATAATTCTATTTCTCGTAGTCCGTAGTGGATGCTGGGGACTCCGTCAGGACCATGGGGATTAGCGGCTCCGCAGGAGACAGGGCACAAAAGTAAAAGCTTTAGGATCAGGTGGTGTGCACTGGCTCCTCCCCCTATGACCCTCCTCCAAGCCTCAGTTAGGATACTGTGCCCGGACGAGCGTACACAATAAGGAAGGATTTTGAATCCCGGGTAAGACTCATACCAGCCACACCAATCACACTGTACAACCTGTGATCTGAACCCAGTTAACAGCATGATAACAGCGGAGCCTCTGAAAAGATGGCTCACAACAATAATAACCCGATTTTTGTAAAAATAACTATGTACAAATATTGCAGACAATCCGCACTTGGGATGGGCGCCCAGCATCCACTACGGACTACGAGAAATAGAATTATCGGTAAGTAAATTCTTATTTTCTCTAACGTCCTAAGTGGATGCTGGGGACTCCGTCAGGACCATGGGGATTATACCAAAGCTCCCAAACGGGCGGGAGAGTGCGGATGACTCTGCAGCACCGAATGAGAGAACTCCAGGTCCTCCTCAGTCAGGGTGTGCCCCTGACCAAGTATCAGCTCGGCAAAGTTGTAAAGCCGAGACCCCTCGGGCAGCCGCCCAAGATGAGCCCACCTTCCTTGTGGAATGGGCATTTACATATTTTGGCTGTGGCAGGCCTGCCACAGAATGTGCAAGCTGAATTGTACTACACATCCAACTAGCAATCGTCTGCTTAGAAGCAAGAGCACCCAGTTTGTTGGGTGCATACAGGATAACAGCAAGTCAGTTTTCCTGACTCCAGCCGTCCTGGAAACTATATTTTCAGGGCCCTGACAACATCTAGCAACTTGGAGTCCTCCAAGTCCCTAGTAGCCGCAGGTACCACAATAAGCTGGTTCAGGTGAAACACTGACACCACCTTAGGGAGAAACTGGGGATGAGTCCGCAGCTCTGCCCTGTCCGAATGGACAATCAGATATGGGCTTTTTTGAGACAAACGCCGCCAATTCTGACACTCGCCTGGCCGAGGCCAGGGCCAACAGCATGGTCACTTTCCCTGTGAGATATTTCAAATCCACAGATTTGAGCGGTTTAAACCAATGTGATTTTAGGAATCCCAGAACTACGTTGAGATCCCACAGTGCCACTGGAGGCACAAAAGGGGGTTGTATATGCAGTACTCCCTTGACAAACTTCTGGACTTCAGGAACTGAAGCCAATTCTTTCTGGAAGAAAATCGACAGGGCCGAAATTTGAACCTTAATGGACCCCAATTTGAGGCCCATAGACACTCCTGTTTGCAGGAAATGCAGGAAACGACCGAGTTGAAATTTCTTCATGGGGCCTTCCTGTCCTCACACCACGCAACATATTTTCGCCACATGTGGTGATAATGTTGTGCGGTCACCTCCTTCCTGGCTTTGACCAGGGTAGGAATGACCTCTTCCGGAATGTCTTTTTCCCTTAGGATCCGGCGTTCAACCGCCATGCCGTCAAACGCAGCCGCGGTAAGTCTTGGAACAGACATGGTACTTGCTGAAGCAAGTCCCTTCTTAGCGGCAGAGGCCATGAGTCCTCTGTGAGCATCTCTTGAAGTTCCGGGTACCAAGTCCTTCTTGGCCAATCCGGAGCCACGAGTATAGTTCTTACTCCTCTACGTCTTATAATTCTCAATACCTTGGGTATGAGAAGCAGAGGAGGGAAGACATACCCCGACTGGTACACCCACGGTGTTACCAGAAACGTCCACAGCTATTGCCTGAGGGTCTTTTGACCTGGCGCAATACTTGTCCAGTTTTTTGTTCAGGCGGGACGCCATCATGTCCACCTTTGGTCTTTTCCAACGGTTCACAATCATGTGGAAGACTTCCCGATGAAGTCCCCACTCTCCCGGGTGGAGGTTGTGCCTGCTGAGGAAGTCTGCTTCCCAGTTGTCCACTCCCGGAATGAACACTGCTGACAGTGCTATCACATGATTTTCCGCCCAGCGAAAAATCCTTGCAGTTTCTGCCATTGCCCTCCTGCTTCTTGTGCCGCCCTGTCTGTTTACGTGGGCGACTGCCGTGATGTTGTCCCACCGGATCAATACCGGCTGACCTTGAAGCAGAGGTCTTGCTAAGCTTAGAGCATTGTAAATTGCCCTTAGCTCCAGTATATTTATGTGGAGAAAAATCTCCAGACTTGATCACACTCCCTGGAAATTTTTTCCCTGTGTGACTGCTCCCCAGCCTCTCAGGCTGGCCTCCGTGGTCACCAGCATCCAATCCTGAATGCCGAATCTGCGGCCCTCTAGAAGATGAGCACTCTGTAACCACCACAGGAGAGACACCCTTGTCCTTGGAGATAGGGTTATCCGCTGATGCATCTGAAAATGCGATCCGGACCATTTGTCCAGCAGATCCCACTGAAAAGTTCTTGCGTGGAATCTGCCGAATGGAATCGCTTCGTAATAAGCCACCATTTTTCCCAGGACTCTTGTGCAATGATGCACTGACACTTTTCCTGGTTTTAGGAGGTTCCTGACTAGCTCGGATAACTCCCTGGCTTTCTCCTCCGGGAGAAACACCTTTTTCTGGACTGTGTCCAGAACCATCCCTAGGAACAGCAGACGTGTCGTCGGAAACGGCTGTGATTTTGGATATTTAGAATCCACCCGTGCTGTCGTAGAACTACTTGAGATAGTGCTACTCCGACTTCCAACTGTTCTCTGGACCTTGCCCTTATCAGGAGATCGTCCAAGTAAGGGATAATTAAGACGCCTTTTCTTTGAAGAAGAATCATCATTTTGGCCATTACTTTGGTAAAGACCCGGGGTGCCGTGGACAATCCAAACGGCAGCGTCTGAAACTGATAGTGACAGTTCCGTGCCACGAACCTGAGGTACCCTTGGTGAGAAGGGCAATTTGGGACATGGAGGTAAGCATCCTTGATGTCCAGGGACACCATATAGTCCCCTTCTTCCTGGTTCGCTATCACTGCTCTGAGTGACTCCATCTTGATTTGAACCTTTGTATGTAAGTGTTCAAAGATTTCCCATTTAGAATAGGTCTCACCGAGCCGTCTGGCTTCAGTACCACAATATAGTGTGGAATAATACCCCTTTCCTTGTTGTAGGAGGGGTACTTTGATTATCACCTGCTGGGAATACAGCTTGTGAATTGTTTCCAATACTGCCTCCCTGTCGGAGGAAGACGTTGGTAAAGCAGACATCAGGAGCCTGCGAGGGGGAGACGTCTCGAATTTCCAGTCTGTACCCCTTGGATACTACTTGTAGGATCCAGGGGTCCACTTGCGAGTGAGCCCACTACGCGCTGAAACTCTTGAGACGACCCCCCACCGCACTTGAGTCCGCTTGTACGGCCCCAGCGTCATGCTGAGGACTTGGCAGAAGCTGTGGAGGGCTTCTGTTCCTGGGAATGGGCTGCCTGCTGCAGTCTTCTTCCCTTTCCTCTATCCCTGGGCAGATATGACTGGCCTTTTGCCCGCTTGCCCTTATGGGGACGAAAGGACTGAGGCTGAAAAGACGGTGTCTTTTTCTGCTGAGATGTGATTTGGGGTAAAAAAGGTGGATTTTCCAGCTGTTGCCGAGGCCACCAGTTCCGATGGACCGAGCCCAAATAACTCCTCCCCTTTATACGGCAATACTTCCATGTGCCGTTTGGAATCTGCATCACCTGACCACTGTCGTGTCCATAAACATCTTCTGGCAGATATGGACATCGCACTTACTCTTGATGCCAGAGTGCAAATATCCCTCAGTGCATCTCGCATATATAGAAATGCATCCTTTAAATGCTCTATAGTCAGTAAAATACTGTCCCTGTCAAGGGTATCAATATTTTCAGTCAGGGAATCCGACCAAGCCACCCCAGCGCTGCACATCCAGGCTGAGGCGATCGCTGGTCGCAGTATAACACCAGTATGTGTGTATATACCTTTTTAGGATATTTTCCAGCCTCTCAGCTGGCTCCTTGAGGGCGGCCCTATCTGGAGACGGTACCGCCACTTGTTTTGATAAGCGTGTGAGCGCCTTATCCACCCTAAAGGGTGTTTCCCAACGCACCCTAACTTCTGGCGGGAAAGGGTATACCGCCAATAATTTTTCTATCGGGGGAAACCCACGCATCATCACACACTTCATTTAATTTATCTGATTCAGGAAAAACTACAGGTAGTTTTTTCACACCCCACATAATACCCTTCTTGTGGTACTTGTAGTATCAGAAATATGTAACACCTCCTTCATTGCCCTTAACATGTAACGTGTGGCCCTAAAGGAAAATACGTTTGTTTCTTCACCGTCGACACTGGAGTCAGTGTCCGTGTCTGTGTCTGTGTCGACCGACTGAGGTAAATGAGCGTTTTACAGCCCCTGACGGTGTTTGAGACGCCTGGACAGGTACTAATTTGTTTGCCGGCCGTCTCATGTCGTCAACCGACCTTGCAGCGTGTTGACATTATCACGTAATTCCCTAAATAAGCCATCCATTCCGGTGTCGACTCCCTAGAGAGTGACATCACCATTTCAGGCAATTGCTCCGCCTCCTCACCAACATTGTCCTCATACATGTCGACACACGCGTACCGACACACAGCACACACACAGGGAATGCTCTGATAGAGGACAGGACCCCACTAGCCCTTTGGGGAGACAGAGGGAGAGTTTGCCAGCACACACCAAAAACGCTATAATTATACAGGGACAACCTTTATATAAGTGTTTTTCCCTTATAGCATTTTAATATGTATATACATATCGCCAAATAAGTGCCCCCCCTCTCTGTTTTAACCCTGTTTCTGTAGTGCAGTGCAGGGGAGAGCCTGGGAGCCTTCCCACCAGCATTTCTGTGAGGGAAAATGGCGCTGTGTGCTGAGGAGAATAGGCCCCGCCCCCTTTTCGGCGGGCTTCTTCTCCCGTTTTTCTGAGACCTGGCAGGGGTTAAATACATCCATATAGCCCCCAGGGGCTATATGTGATGTATTTTTAGCCAGAATAAGGTACTATCATTGCTGCCCAGGGCGCCCCCCCCAGCGCCCTGCACCCTCAGTGACCGCTGCTATGAAGTGTGCCGACAACAATGGCGCACAGCTGCAGTGCTGTGCGCTACCTTATGAAGACTGAAGAGTCTTCTGCCGCCGTTTCTGGACCTCTTCACTTTTCGGCATCTGCAAGGGGGTCGGCGGCGCGGCTCCGGGACGAACCCCAGGGTGAGACCTGTGTTCCGACTCCCTCTGGAGCTAATGGTGTCCAGTAGCCTAAGAAGCCAATCCATCCTGCACGCAGGTGAGTTCACTTCTCTCCCCTAAGTCCCTCGTAGCAGTGAGCCTGTTGCCAGCAGGACTCACTGAAAATAAAAAACCTAACAAACTTTTACTCTAAGCAGCTCTTTAGGAGAGCCACCTAGATTGCACCCTTCTCGGCCGGGCACAAAAATCTAACTGAGGCTTGGAGGAGGGTCATAGGGGGAGGAGCCAGTGCACACCACCTGATCCTAAAGCTTTTACTTTTGTGCCCTGTCTCCTGCGGAGCCGCTAATCCCCATGGTCCTGACGGAGTCCCCAGCATCCACTTAGGACGTTAGAGAAATGTTAATAAAACCCTCTCCCCCGCCCTCTTCTCACTGACAGTGAGCTGAGCGCCAGCAGCCTGGTAACGGCGGGGGCTGGGGGAGGTATCACCAATCAAAAGGAGCCTAAGGTGGGATTTGCAGAGATTAAGGGGTCTATGTACTAAACATTGGAGAGAGGTAAAGTGGACCAACCAACCAATCAGTTCCTAGTTTTCATTTTTCAAATGCCTGTAGCATGGCAGCTAGGAGCTGATTGGCTGGTACTTTATCTCTCTCCAAGGCTTAGTGCATAGATCCCTGTGTCACTATTAATGATAGCTAAGCTTGTTAGTATCTGACCTGTGCCAGGATGATTATAGGTTTTCCCATTTGCCTGTAACAGATCCGTAGAGACCCATTGATCATTAATCGCATATTCAATGCAATTTGGGTGCGATATTGGCGCCCATGATGGTATTGCAATATGTGATTGCTTCGGGTAAATGTATTAACATGCCCCCGCAGGCACAGGGGCTTCGAAAGGAGCCCACCCCTGCAATGTGCTGTACAGGCTGCTGGGGCTTTCACTTGTGCACCCACGTGCAGGGAGAGGCGCCCTTTATAAAGCGGTGACTGACATGGCATGGGATCCGCAGGCTGGCACATGTCGTGGCAAGTGAGAGGAGTCTTTTATTGGAGAACAACTTCCCGCTTGTTCCCCCCCAGTACTGAGAGATGCCAAAGTAACGTAACACAAGGGTTAATACTTAAGGGTCAGAAATCTAAGTGGTGTGGGCGAGAAATAAATAGTTGGATTGATAGGGCATGCTGAGCCTTGTAGTACCACCCCCGCAAGTGGGTCACAGTATAGATTCTATCAGAGTGGCTTCCATTAAATAACATCCAGTCGTGGTGAGGTTACGATTACACTATTTGGGGTGCTTATATTTATTTATTGACACTTTAGACTGGTAAGGTAACAGCTATTTAATAACCTTCCTATAACCAAACCTTAGTCACGGCAATACTGGGAGACGCCACAAGAGGGCAGTACATACAGCTGGCAAACAACTCTTTGTTTTGTGCTAAAAACTGATAATAAACCTAGGTGCCAACAGCCTGGCATTCGCTGTCCCTAATGCGGGCACAAACTTGTCTCAGAAAACATTTGTGTGGGAGATATACGCCCTCAGGGAGGTAAACCTACATTATTCCTGTCTGGGTTATTAATACCAATCACCAAGAGTAACATACAACATTGTACTATATGCTCTTTAATCTCTGTGCGGAGTTTGTATGTTCTCTCCGCCTTTGTGTGCATTTCCTCTAGGTTCTTCGGTTTCTTCCCACACTTCAAAACATACAGGTAGGTTGATTGGATCCTTATGAACTGAATGGCAGGGTGCCCGTGTGTTAGGGAATGCAGATTGTAAGAGCCACAGGGTCAGGAACATACTGTATGTGAATGATTACATAGGGCCAAGTGTCAAAACTGACATTTGGGCCACAGGGGCCTATGTATTAATAATCATGGCTGCATCGTGACGGATAATTTCATTCTGAATTAAAATATCCCTGCTATGTACTAGCCCTGACTGGCAGGGACAGCATTAGAGATAACCGCCCTCCCTGTGAGTTACTTCCCCGGCACAGTAATCACAGAGTCAGATTCCAGAGCCATCCGGAGGCTGTGGAGAGGGATTGTAAGGTCTCTCTCCTGCGAATATGTGTCTATAAGCTTAATGTGCTTTCCGCCAGCTGAAGATGGTGTAACCTGAAGGGGCCAAGCTCCGAAAATCTGGGCTTTGCTAGTTTGTTACATAGGGGTCAGATCATAGGGGGGGTCATTCCGAGTTGATCGCTCGCTAGCAACTTTTTGCAGCGCTGCGATCAGGTTAAATCTCAGCAAAACTGTGCATGCGTATGCAGCGCAATGTGCAGGCGCGTCGTACGGGTACAAAGAGGATCGGTGCTGGTCTATGGATTTAACGAAGAATCCATTCGCACAGCCGATCGCAAGGAGATTGACAGGAAGAAGGCGTTTTGTGGGTGTCAACTGACCGTTTTCTGGGAGTGTTTGGAAAAACGCAGGCGTGTCCAGGCGTTTGCAGGGCGGGTGTCTGACGTCAATTCCGGGTCCGGACAGGCTGAAGTGATCGCAGCGGCTGAGTAAGTCCCGAGCTACTCATAAACTGCACAAAACTTTTTTGTGCCGTCGGCTGCACCAGCATTCACACACTTGCAAAGCGAAAATACACTCTCCCATAGGCGACAACTATCTGATCGCAGCGCTGCAAAAAGTTGCTAGCGAGCGATCAACTCGGAATGACCCCCATAGTACCCATTGATAATAATGGGGACTGCAATGTGCAGCGCTAATTAGCCTAATTTCTGTGACATCTCCTGTATTATGCCATTAGTACATAGCAACGATTCATTCAATTATTCAGAGACTCCAGATTTGACATAACTTTATACTAAAAAAATACTTTGGCTAAATAGGCCCCATATACTCCGTACAGTGCTGCGTAAAATATAGGCCCCATATACTCCGTACAGTGCTGCGTAAAATATAGGCCCCATATACTCCGTACAGTGCTGCGTAAAATATAGGCCCCATATACTCCGTACAGTGCTGCGTAAAATATAGGCCCCCATATAGAGGAAGCTCCCGCCTGGTGATGGCAGGCCAGGGATGAGGTGTCACCAGACAATAGGAGCATATGGCGGGAATTGCAGAGATTAGGTTACCATTAGTTAATGATAACCTCTGTGTGGATCACGATCAGTTTCCCATTTGCCGGTAACAGATACATAATGAGATGATCTATGGTGTATCTCCTATCCAGCACCAGGAGTTTCCTCTGCATTAATTGTGTTTTCTCCTCGTTTTGTGACCGTGTGAAGTTTATACAGGAAATGAATTTGCTCTGATAAATGATAAATTCTCCATCTGACTAAGACCGCAGGATACACATCGCTTATATTCAGCCTGGACGGGTAGATGGTGAGCCTTGTAGGTAGTAGTGCCCATCGGCTGGCAGAACCACCGTGGGCACCAAATAGATGAACCATTAGGAAGAGTCCTGATCTGCATTGTATTGTTTAGAAAGGATTTTCCTCTGATTCCATCATTCGGCGCAGTATTCCATCTGTTAGAAGTATAGCACAGAAAATGTACAGCAACTGCTCGCCACCAGAGTGTAAGCTCTTTGCCCCAGGAGGCGTACACTCAGAACAAAGCACATACTGTAAGTCACACTCTGAGAGTCGGTGTAATAGTAGATAGGGCCCTACCTGTCTGCAGGTGAGAGGAGACCGTAAGCCACAGGTGTCACCGAGCGGTCACAAGGTGTAATCCATTCCTGGCAGAGGGGAGATCAGCGGCTGAGGAAGAGTAGAGCAGGACTGTGACAGGATGGAGATGGGGCCGGGTAGGACTGAGCAAACAGAGGAAGTCGCCCTTTGGACTGTGACTTGTACAGCAGCAGGTGTTATATTACACCTGAGGATGGGGAGGGAGCATAGGAGGGGTGCAGCAGGGATGTTGGGGGAGAAGAGGGGGATACGGGCACCCTGTGGCCACATGCTGGTTCCCAGGAGGGGAAGTGACCTGCACACTGGGGGAACAGCTGTCTTTATAATGGGCGGCTTCTCTCCCAGGTAACCACAACACTGCAGACACGTCAGACAGGTTCCTAATACTGCGTCCTGGCTGCAATTCACACAGGGGTCAGCGGATCTCTCCTTACCAGGGATTCACCATCATTGTCCCATAGGGGTTATTGTACATACATGGGGTAAGGAAGGGGGGCAAAGAGTGGCTTTCTTTTAGGAGTATGAATTACACCATATGCCACCATAGAACAAGGCTGAATTCATGTTCTGCCAAACAAGTAGCAGAAAGAATTGTACTGATTATATTGTTCTGCTGTGTGCGGACTTATTCTATAGAAGGACAGATATCTTGCAACGTTTCCGCATACAATTTACACCAGGTTGTATTAAAAAGTCACATTCAGGATATAGGTATATATCTTATACAAACTTTTTACTATAATAAGACTATAATAATTAGGCAAATGTTCCACACTTCTATCTGCAGAGCTGTCCATGGTGCGGGGGCATATTGATCACTTATTGGGTTTTAGACCCGATAATTGTAATTTATTGCCACTATTCCCAGCAATAAGAAATTACGTTTGGGCCGAATGTACTATTATACACATGTAGGCGGGGCCAGTCCCATGCTTGGGCATCCTAGTTATTTGCCTAGGGTGACCTTGGTGGCCATTCCGAGTTGATCACAGTCAGCAACTTTTTGCTGCTGCTGTGATCAACTAGTCCATGCCTATGGGGGAGTGTATTTTAGCTTAGCAGGGGTGCGATCGCTTGTGCAGTCCTGCTAAGCTAAAACATTTTTCAAGCAGAACATAACTAGCCCTGGACATACATACCCTGTGCGACAATCTCAGCGATGCTGGGGCCGGCTTTGACGTCAGACATCCGCCCTCCGTTCTCCTGGACACGCCTGCGTTTTCTTCACCACTCCCCGAAAACGGCAGCCAACAATCCGGAGACGCCCAGGAACGCCTTCTTTCTGTCAATCTTCATGCGGTCGGCTCTGCGACCGCTTTCTTTGTAGGACGCGACGTAACCCGGCGACCCCTGTTGCCGGGCAACGACGCGCGTGCGCATTACAGACCCGCAGCGACAAACCACTGCATGCGAATGGGTCGGAATGACCCCCCTAGTCCAGAGAGGTGCGCCCAATTATTATAGTTGCTCTCTTTACTATAAGCTACTCTGCAGACGTCTGGGTCAGGGACAAGGGAGGGGGCTGGTCCAACCAGAGGAGAGATGCTTCCCTCCCTTCCAGTTCATCCTCCTGTGCTGCTGCCTGCCACCGCCGGGGAACGTCCATATGTACTTGGCGTCTGATGTCATGCTCAGTGTCTCGTAACCACTCCCGCCTACTAGTACAATAAGCAGAGGAGTCGGAGAGGAGCCTGCTGGCAGGGAGAATACAGCCCCCGGGCTGTGGTGTGGGGGCACAAAATAAGATTTTACTCACCGGTAAATCTATTTCTCGTAGTCCGTAGTGGATGCTGGGACTCCGTAAGGACCATGGGGATTAGCGGCTCCGCAGGAGACTGGGCACAACTAAAGAAAGCTTTAGGACTACCTGGTGTGCACTGGCTCCTCCCACTAAGACCCTCCTCCAGACCTCAGTTAGGATACTGTGCCCGGAAGAGCTGACACAAATAGGAAGGATTTTGAATCCTGGGTAAGACTCATACCAGCCACACCAATCACACCGTATAACTCGTGATACTATACCCAGTTAACAGTATGAAATATAACTGAGCCTCTCAACAGATGGCTCAACAATAACCCTTTAGTTAGGCAATAACTATAAACAAGTATTGCAGACAATCCGCACTTGGGATGGGCGCCCAGCATCCACTACGGACTACGAGAAATAGATTTACCGGTGAGTAAAATCTTATTTTCTCTGACGTCCTAAGTGGATGCTGGGACTCCGTAAGGACCATGGGGATTATACCAAAGCTCCCAAACGGGCGGGAGAGTGCGGATGACTCTGCAGCACCGAATGAGCAAACTCTAGGTCCTCCTCAGCCAGGGTATCAAACTTGTAGACTGTTGCAAAAATGTTTGAACCCGACCAAGTAACAGTTTGGCAAAGTTGTAAAGCCGAGACCCCTCGGGCAGCCGCCCAAGAAGAGCCCACTTTCCTCGTGGAATGGGCTTTTACAGATTTAGGGTGCGGCAGTCCAGCCGCAGCATGTGCAAGTTGAATCGTGCTACAGATCCAGCGAGCAATAGTCTGCTTAGAAGCAGGAGCACCCAGCTTGTTGGGTGCATACAGGATAAATAGCGAGTCAGTTTTCCTGACTCCAGCCGTCCTGGAAACATAAACTTTTCAGGGCCCTGACTACGTCCAGTAACTTGGAATCCTCCAAGTCCCAAGTAGCCGCAGGCACCACAATAGGTTGGTTCACATGAAAAACTGATACCACCTTAGGAAGGAATTGGGAACGAGTCCTCAATTCCGCCTTATCCATATAAAATACAGATAAGGGCTTTTGCATGACAAAGCCGCCAATTCTGATACACGCCTGGCCGACGCCACGGCCCACAGCATGACCACTTTCCACGTGAGGTATTGTAGCTCCACGGATTTAAGTGGCTCAACCCAATGCGACTTCAGGAAATCCAACACCACGTTGAGATCCCACGGTGCCACTTGAGGCACAAACGGGGGCTGACTATGCAGCACTCCCTTAACAAAAGTCCGAACTTCAGGCAGTGAAGCCAGTTCTATTTTGGAAGAAAATCGATAGAGCCGAAATCTGGACCTTAATGGAACCCAATTTTAGGCCCATAGTCACCTCTGACTGTAGGAAGTGCAGAAATCGACCTAGCTGAAATTTCTCCTTTGGGGCCTTCCTGGCCTCACAGCACGCAACATATTTCCACCATATGCGGTGATAATGGTTTGCGTTCACTTCTTTCCTAGCTTTAAATAGCGTAGGGATAACTTCCTCCGGAATGCCCTTTTACTTCAGATCCGGCGTTCAACCGCCATGCCGTCAAACGCAGCCGCGGTACATCTTGGAACAGACAGGCCCCCTGCTGCAGCAGGTCCTGTCTGAGCGGCAGAGGCCATGGGTCCTCTGAGATCATTTCTTGGAGTTCTGGTTACCAAGCTCTTCTTGGCCAACCCGGAACAATGAGTATAGTCCTTACTCCTCTCCTTCTTATTATTCTCATTACCCTGGGTAAGAGAGGCAGAGAAGGGAACACATACACCGACTGGTACACCCACGGTGTTACCAGAGCGTCCACAGCTATCGCCTGAGGGTCCCTTGACCTGGCGCAATATCTTTGTAGCTTTTTGTTGAGGCGGGACGCCATCATGTCCACCTGTGGCCTTTCCCAACGGTGTACAATCATTTGGAAAACTTCTGGATGAAGTCCCCACTCTCCCGGGTGGAGGTCGTGTCTTCTGAGAAAGTCTGCTTCTCAGTTGTCCACTCCGGGAATGAACACTGCTGACAGTGCTAACACATGATTTTCCGCCTATCGGAGAATTCTTGTGGCTTCTGCCATCGCCATCCTGCTTCTTGTGCCGCCCTGTCGGTTTACATGAGCGACCGCCGTGATGTTGTCTGACTGGATCAGCACCGGCCGGTGTTGAAGCAGGGGTCAAGCCTGACTTAGGGCATTGTAAATGGCCCTTAGTTCCAGAATATTTATGTGTAGGGAAGTCTCCTGACTTTTCCATAGCCTTGGAAGTTTCTTCCCTGTGTGACTGCCCCCCAGCCTCGAAGGCTGGCATCCGTGGTCACCAGGACCCAGTCCTGTATGCCGAATCTGCGGCCCCCTAAAAGATGAGCACTCTGCAGCCACCACAACAGCGACACCCTGGCCCTTGGAGACAGGGTTATCCGCCGATGCATCTGAAGATGCGACCCGGACCACTTGTCCAACAGATCCCACTGGAAAATCCTTGCATGGGACCTGGCGAATGGAATTTCTTCGTAAGAAGCTACCATCCTTCCCAGGGCTCGCGTGCATTGATGCACCGACACCTGTATACGTATTAGGAGGTCTCTGTCTAGAGACGACAACTCCTTGGACTTCTCCTCCGGGAGAAACCCTTTTTATCCTGTTCTGTGTCCAGAACCATACCCAGGAATAGTAGACGCGTCGTAGGAACCAGCTGCGACTTTGGAATATTCAGAATCCAGCCGTGCTGTTGTAGCACTTCCCGAGATAGTGCTACTCCGCCGAACAACTGCACCCTGGACCTCGCCTTTATAAGGAGATCGTCCAAGTACGGGATAATTATTTCGGCCATTACCTTGGTAAATACCTCGGTGCCGGGGACAGACCAACGGCAACGTCTGGAATTGGTAATGACAATCCTATACCACAATTTTGAGGTACTCCTGGTGAAGAGGGTAAATAGGGACATGCAGGTAAGCATCCTTGATGTCCAGTGATACCATGAAATTCTCCAGGCTTGCAATAATCGCCCTGAGCGATTCCATTTTGAACTTGAACCTTCGTATATAAGTGTTCAAGGCTTTCAATGTTAGAATGGGTCTCACCGAACCGTCTGGTTTCGGTACCACAACATTTTGGAATAGTAACCCCGGCCTTGTTGAAGGAGGGGTACCTTGATTTCACCTGCTGGAAGTACAGCTTGTGAATTGCCGCCAGTACTACCTTTCTCCGAGGGCAGCAGGCAAGGCTGATGTGAGGTAACGGCGAGGGGGAGTCGCCTCGAACTCCAGCCTGTATCCCTGTGATACTATTTGCAGAACCTAGGGATCCACCTGTAGGCAAGCCCACTGTTCCCTGAAGTTCCCGAGACGCGCCCCTACCGCACCTGTCTCCACCTGTGGAGCCCCAACGTCATGCGGTGGACTCAGAGGAAGCGGGGGAAGATTTTTGATCCTGGGAACTGGCTGCTGGTGCAGCTTTTTCCTTCTTCCCTTGTCTCTGTGCAGAAAGGAAGCGCCTTTGACCTGCTTGCTTTTCTGAAGCCGAAAGGACTGTACCTGAAAATACAGTGCTTTCTTAGGCTGTGAGGAAACCTGAGGTAAAAATTTTTCTTCCCAGCTGTTGCTGTGGATACGAGGTCCCAGAGACCATCCCCAAACAATTCCTCACCCTTATATGGCAGAATCTCCATGTGCCTTTTATAGGCAGCATCACCTGTCCACTGCCGGGTTTCTAATACCCTCCTGGCAGAATGGACATTGCATTAATTCTGGATGCCAGCCGGCAAATATCCCTCTGTGCATCCTTTATATCTAAGACGACGTCTTTAATATGCTCTATGTTAGCAAACTATTATCCCTGTCTTAGAGTATTAATATTATCTGACTGGGTATCAGACCACGCTGCAGCAGCACTATTTATGCTGAGGCAATTGCAGGTCTCAGTATATAACCTGAGTGTGTATATACAGACTTCAGGATAGCCTCCTGCTTTTTATCAGCAGGCTCCTTCAAGGTGGCCGTATCCTAAGACGGCAGTGCCACCTTTTTTGACAAACGTGTGAGCGCCTTATCCACCCTAAGGGATATCTCCCAACGTGACCTATCCTCTGGCGGGAAAGGGTACGCCATCAGTAACTTTTTAGAAATTAGCAGTTTCTTATCGGGGGAACCCACGCTACTTTACACACTTCATTCATTCATCTGATGGGGGAACAAAACACTGGCTGCTTTTTCTCCCCAAAAATAAAACCCCTTTTATGTGGTACTTGGGTTCATGTCAGAAATGCGTAACACATTTTTCATTGCCGAGATCATGTAACGGATGTTCTTAGTGGATTGTGTATATGTCTCAATCTCGTCGACACTGGAGTCAGACTCCGTGTCGACATCTGTGTCTGCCATCTGAGGTAACGGGCGCTTTTTTGAGCCCCTGATGGCCTTTGAGACGCCTGGGCAGGCGCGGGCTGAGAAGCCGGCTGTCCCACAGCTGTTGTACGTCATCCAGCCTTCTATGTAAGGAGTTGACATTGTCGGTTAATACCTTCCACCTATCCATCCACTCTGGTGTCGGCCCCACAGGGGGCGACATCCCATTTATCGGCCTTTGCTCCACCTCCACGTAACCTTCCTCATCCCACATGTCGACACAGCAGTACCGACACACAGCACACACACAGGGAATGCTCTGACTGAGGACAGGACCCCACAAAGTCCTTTGGGGAGACAGAGAGAGAGTATGCCAGCACACACCAGAGCGCTATATAATGCAGGGATTAACACTATAACTGAGTGATTTTCCCCCCAATAGCTGCTTGTATAAACAATATTGCGCCTAAATTTAGTGCCCCCCCCCCCCTCTCTTTTTAACCCTTTGAGCCTGAAAACTACAGGGGAGAGCCTGGGGAGCTGTCTTCCAGCTGCACTGTGAAGAGAAAATGGCGCCAGTGTGCTGAGGGAGATAGCTCCGCCCCTTTTTCGCTGACTTTTCTCCCGCTATTTTATGGATTCTGGCAGGGGTATTTATCACATATATAGCCTCTGGGGCTATATATTGTGATGATTTTGCCAGGCAAGGTGTTTATATTGCTGCTCAGGGCGCCCCCCCCCAGCGCCCTGCAGCCATCAGTGACCGGAGTGTGAGGTGTGCATGAGGAGCAATGGCGCACAGCTGCAGTGCTGTGCGCTACCTTGGTGAAGACTGAAGTCTTCTGCCGCCGATTTTCCGGAACACTTCTTGCTTCTGGCTCTGTAAGGGGGCCGGCGGCGCGGCTCCGGGACCGAACATCAATGGCCGGTTCCATGCGGTCGATCCCTCTGGAGCTAATGGTGTCCAGTAGCCTAAGAAGCCCAAGCTACCACCAGTTAGGTAGGTTCGCTTCTTCTCCCCTTAGTCCCTCGCTGCAGTGAGTCTGTTGCCAGCAGATCTCACTGTAAAATAAAAAACCTGAAATATACTTTCTTTCTAGGAGCTCAGGAGAGCCCCTAGTGTGCATCCAGCTCAGCCGGGCACAAGAATCTAACTGAGGTCTGGAGGAGGGTCTTAGTGGGAGGAGCCAGTGCACACCAGGTAGTCTTAAAGCTTTCTTTAGTTGTGCCCAGTCTCCTGCGGAGCCGCTAATCCCCATGGTCCTTACGGAGTCCCAGCATCCACTTAGGACGTCAGAGAAATGTGGGTTATGGTGAGGGAAGTGGAGCATCAGCATAGGGTAGACATATACGTATACCGACATCAGCATCCGGGCCGTCAGTATGCTGACAGTGCAAAGATTCAGCAAATTAACTGCATCCCCTACAGCTGCCTTCTCAGCAGGGCCGGCTCTACCATTAGGGCGCTGGGATCTGTGGGGAGGACAATGAGTCGTGGCAGGCGGTTGCGGCTTTGCCGCAAAGCCATGCCCCATTTTACAGAGGCCACGCCCCCTTTTCGGCGGGCGGAACTGTCCCGCTGCTCCACATATTAAAGTTGGGAGGTATGCTTAATGCAAGTGGTGGCTGCGGAACTTCTAAGTCACACTGTCATCTGAGGGCTGGGAGGTGGGTGTTGGTGGTGGTTGGGGGCAGAAGGCTGAAGTTGTCTAGGTTGCCAGAAACCTTGCACTGGCCCTGCCTAACAGCAAAACTGTTGCAGGGCTTGCTGGGATGTATGGTTCCACAGCAGCTGGAGTGCAACAGGTTGCCTAACCCCGGTGTAGCATGTGGAGGGTATGGGGGATGTCAGAGGAGGGCACAATACACACCATATAGGGGCACGATGCAGAACATATAGGGACACAGGCACATGGAAGGACAAGACAAGAAATACAAATTCACAAGAAAACATAAACTCTTGAAAACGCACAATGAGAAAAGTTTTCGCCGTCTCAATTTAAATGCTCACTATGTGTAAGTATAATATTTCAGCCCAACAAGGGGTAAACATGATGTAAGCAGACCCTCAAACATCATCTTTGCATGCAAACCATCGGGTTTACGTACAAATATGAATTCCACCCTAAATGCGGTAACCCCCCCCCCCTGATTCCAAGGTGGACACTGAGCGGAACGCTGATGTTTGCGCAGTTGAGTGATTATTTGCTACTGAGCAAATTATTCAGAAATCCCCCACAGTGCATGCGTAACCCCTGACAACGCACAAGTGCACTGCTGCGTACAGAGGCGCTGGCATTAAACATGCAAGGGCGACCTGAAGTGAGCACAAAAAGGTCCGCCGCATGGGTGTGTAATAGGAGGGCCACGGACATATCAGTGATCGCAGTACAGGACTGGTCAGCGCTACTTAGGTTTGGTGCGGTACCCCTAGCGGCACACAGTTATAAAGTTTGTCCTACCCTCTTACAAGCACGTAACTATCGCAATTGTGGAGCGCTCTAGGATACATATATGTGGAATCTATGTGAAAAGTTTTCCTCTATACGTCGTGCAATCTACCAGAGTACTAATCCTTCTCTGTCGGCCAAGAGCTTAGGATAGTCTCTTTCTACAGTATATAGTGCAAAGGTCTATTGCCAGAAACTGTAGGCAGGGAGTTCACATAAATAGCACAGATGTCCAAAATGATGCAGTATTCAGGTCGGAATCTTACACCTTGGGGTATATTTACTAAAATTCGTATTTTTCAGAATGAGGTTAAAGTTCAAACACGAATGACATCGAAAGTGTAAATTTGCAACTTTTTGAATTGATTACGACTAATTTACTAAGCTGTCGTATTCTGCATTTTCGTGTTTTCCGATGTCGATATCATTCGTATTTTTTGGCAGTGTTTTACGGGAGTGAATAGTAAAAATAAGATTTTACTTACCGATAAATCTATTTCTCGTAGTCCGTAGTGGATGCTGGGGACTCCGTCAGGACCATGGGGATTAGCGGCTCCGCAGGAGACAGGGCACAAAAATAAAGCTTTAGGATCAGGTGGTGTGCACTGGCTCCTCCCCCCATGACCCTCCTCCAAGCCTCAGTTAGGATACTGTGCCCGGACGAGCGTACACAATAAGGAAGGATTTTGAATCCCGGGTAAGACTCATACCAGCCACACCAATCACACCGTACAACTTGTGATCTGAACCCAGTTAACAGTATGACAACGTAGGAGCCTCTGAACAGACGGCTCACAACAATAACAACCCGATTTCTTTGTAACAATAACTATGTACAAGTATTGCAGACAATCCGCACTTGGGATGGGCGCCCAGCATCCACTACGGACTACGAGAAATAGATTTATCGGTAAGTAAAATCTTATTTTCTCTAACGTCCTAGTGGATGCTGGGGACTCCGTCAGGACCATGGGGATTATACCAAAGCTCCCAAACGGGCGGGAGAGTGCGGATGACTCTGCAGCACCGAGTGAGAGAACTCCAGGTCCTCCTCAGCCAGGGTGTGCCCCTGACCAAGTAGCAGCTCGGCAAAGTTGTAAAGCCGAGACCCCTCGGGCAGCCGCCCAAGACGAGCCCACCTTCCTTGTGGAATGGGCATTTACATATTTTGGCTGTGGCAGGCCTGCCACAGAATGTGCAAGCTGAATTGTACTACACATCCAACTAGCAATCGTCTGCTTAGAAGCAAGAGCACCCAGTTTGTTGGGTGCATACAGGATAACAGCAAGTCAGTTTTCCTGACTCCAGCCGTCCTGGAAACCTATATTTTCAGGGCCCTGACAACATCTAGCAACTTGGAGTCCTCCAAGTCCCTAGTAGCCGCAGGTACCACAATAAGCTGGTTCAGGTGAAACGCTGACACCACCTTATGGAGAAACTGGGGACGAGTCCGCAGCTCTGCCCTGTTCGAATGGACAATCAGATATGGGCTTTTGTGAGACAAAGCCGCCAATTCTGACACTCGCCTGGCCGAGGCCAGGGCCAACATCATGGTCACTTTCCATGTGAAATATTTCAAATCCACAGATTTGAGCGGTTTAAACCAATGTGATTTGAGGAATCCCAGAACTACGTTGAGATCCCACAGTGCCACTGGAGGCACAAAAGGGGGTTGTATATGCAGTACTCCCTTGACAAACTTCTGGACTTCAGGAACTGAAGCCAATTCTTTCTGGAAGAAAATCGACAGGGCCGAAATTTGAACCTTAATGGACCCCAATTTGAGGCCCATAGACACTCCTGTTTGCAGGAAATGCAGGAATCGACCGAGTTGAAATTTCTTCGTGGGGCCTTCCTGGCCTCACACCACGCAACATATTTTTGCCACATGTGGTGATAATGTTGTGCGGTCACCTCCTTCCTGGCTTTGACCAGGGTAGGAATGACCTCTTCCGGAATGCCTTTTTCCCTTAGGATCCGGCGTTCAACCGCCATGCCGTCAAACGCAGCCGCGGTAAGTCTTGGAACAGACATGGTACTTGCTGAAGCAAGTCCCTTCTTAGCGGCAGAGGCCATGAGTCCTCTGTGAGCATCTCTTGAAGTTCCGGGTACCAAGTCCTTCTTGGACAATCCGGAGCCACGAGTATAGTTCTTACTCCTCTACGTCTTATAATTCTCAGTACCTTAGGTATGAGAAGCAGAGGAGGGAACACATACACCGACTGGTACACCCACGGTGTTACCAGAACGTCCACAGCTATTGTGCTTAGGCCCTCATTCCGAGTTGTTCGCTCGGTATTTTTCATCGCATCGCAGTGAAAATCCGCTTAGTGCGCATGCGCAATGTTCGCACTGCGACTGCGCCAAGTAACTTTACTATGAAGAAAGTATTTTTACTCACGGCTTTTTCTTCGCTCCGGCGATCGTAATGTGATTGACAGGAAATGGGTGTTACTGGGCGGAAACACGGCGTTTCAGGGGCGTGTGGCTGAAAACGCTACCGTTTCCGGAAAAAACGCAGGAGTGGCCGGAGAAACGGTGGGAGTGCCTGGGCGAACGCTGGGTGTGTTTGTGACGTCAACCAGGAACGACAAGCACTGAAATGATCGCACAGGCAGAGTAAGTCTGGAGCTACTCTGAAACTGCTAAGTAGTTAGTAATCGCATTATTGCGAATACATCGGTCGCAATTTTAAGAAGCTAAGATTCACTCCCAGTAGGCGGCGGCTTAGCGTGTGTAACTCTGCTAAATTCGCCTTGCGACCGATCAACTCGGAATGAGGGCCTTAGTCCCCACTCTCCCGGGTGGAGGTCGTGCTGAGGAAGTCTGCTTCCCAGTTGTCCACTCCCGGAATGAACACTGCTGACAGTGCTAACACATGATTTTCCGCCCAGCGAAGAATCCTTGCAGTTTCTGCCATTGCCCTCCTGCTTCTTGTGCCGCCCAGTCTGTTTACGTGGGCGACTGCCGTGATGTTGTCCCACTGGATCAATACCGGCTGACCTTGAAGCAGAAGTCTTGCTAAGCTTAGAGCATTGTAAATTTCTCTTAGCTCCAGTATATTTATGTGGAGAGAAGTCTCCAGACTTGATCACACTCCCTGGAAATTTTTTCCTTGTGTGACTGCTCCCCAGCCGTTCAGGCTGGCATCTGTGGTCACCAGGACCCAGTCCTGAATGCCGAATCTGTGGCCCTTTAGTAGATGAGCACTCTGCAGCCACCACAGAAGAGACACCCTTGTCCTTGGAGACAGGGTTATCCGCTGATGCATCTGAAGATGCGATCCGGACCATTTTTCCAGCAGATCCCACTGAAAAGTTCTTGCGTGAAATCTGCCGAATGGAATCGCTTCGTAAGAAGCCACCATTTTTCCCAGGACCCTTGTGCAATGATGCACTGACACTTTTCCTGGTTTTAGGAGGTTCCTGACTAGCTCAAATAACTCCCTGGCTTTCTCCTCCGGGAGAAACACCTTTTTCTGGACTGTGTCCAGAATCATCCCTAGGAACAGCAGGCGTGTCGTCGGAGACAGCTGCGATTTTGGAATATTTAGAATCCACCCGTGCTGTCGTAGAACTACTTGAGATAGTGCTACTCCGACCTCCAACTGTTCTCTGGACCTTGCCCTTATCAGGAGATCGTCCAAGTAAGGGATAATTAAGACGCCTTTTCTTTGAAGAAGAATCATCATTTCGGCCATTACCTAGGTAAAGACCCGGGGTGCCGTGGACAATCCAAACGGCAGCGTCTGAAACTGATAGTGACAGTTTTGTACCACGAACCTGAGGTACCCTTGGTGAGAAGGGCAAATTGGGACATGGAGGTAAGCATCCTTGATGTCCAGGGACAGCATATAGTCCCCTTCCTGGTTCGCTATCACTGCTCTGAGTGACTCCATCTTGATTTGAACCTTTGTATGTAAGCGTTCAAATATTTCAGATTTAGAATAGGTCTCACCGAGCCGTCTGGCTTCAGTACCACAATATAGTGTGGAATAGTACCCCTTTCCTTGTTGTAGGAGGGGTACTTTGATTATCACCTGCTGGGAATACAGCTTGTGAATTGTTTCCAATACTGCCTCCCTGTCGGAGGGAGACGTTGGTAAAACAGACTTCAGGAACCTGCGAGGGGGAGACGTCTCGAACTTCCAATCTGTACCCCTGGGATACTACTTGTAGGATCCAGGGGTCCACTTGCGAGTGAGCCCACTGCGCACTGAAACTCTTGAGACGACCCCCCACCGCAGCTGTTTGTTCGGGCCCAGCGTCATGCTGAGGACTTGGCAAAAGCGGTGGAGGGCTTCTGTTCCCGGGAATGGGCTGCCTGCTGCAGTCTTCTTCCCTTTCCTCTATCCCTGGGCAGATATGACTGGCCTTTTGCCTGCTTGCCCTTATGGGGACGAAAGGACTGAGGCTGAAAAGACGGTGTCTTTTTCTGCTGAGATGTGACTTGGGGTAAAAAAGGTGGATTTTCCGGCTGTTGCCGTGGCCACCAGGTCCGATGGACCGACCCCAAATAACTCCTCCCCTTTATACGGCAATACTTCCATGTGCCGTTTGGAATCTGCATCACCTGACCACTGTCGTGTCCATAAACATCTTCTGGCAGATATGGACATCGCACTTACTCTTGATGCCAGAGTGCAAATATCCCTCTGTGCATCTCGCATATATAGAAATGCATCCTTTAAATGCTCTATAGTCAATAAAATACTGTCCCTGTCAAGGGTATCAATATTTTCAGTCAGGGAATCCGACCAAGCCACCCCAGCGCTGCACATCCAGGCTGAGGCGATCGCTGGTCGCAGTATAACACCAGTATGTGTGTATATACTTTTTAGGATATTTTCCAGCCTCCTATCAGCTGGCTCCTTGAGGGCGGCCGTATCTGGAGACGGTAACGCCACTTGTTTTGATAAGCGTGTGAGCGCCTTATCCACCCTAAGGGGTGTTTCCCAACGCGCCCTAACTTCTGGCGGGAAAGGGTATAACGCCAATAATTTTCTATCGGGGAAAACCCACGCATCATCACACACTTCATTTAATTTATCTGATTCAGGAAAAACTACAGGTAGTTTTTTCACACCCCACATAATACCCTCTTTTGTGGTACTTGTAGTATCAGAAATATGTAACACCTCCTTCATTGCCCTTAACATGTAACGTGTGGCCCAAATGGAAAATACGTTTGTTTCTTCACCGTCGACACTGGAGTCAGTGTCCGTGTCTGTGTCTGTGTCGACCGACTGAGGTAAATGGGCGTTTTAAAGCCCCTGACGGTGTTTGAGACGCCTGGACAGGTACTAATTGGTTTGCCGGCCGTCTCATGTCGTCAACCGACCTTGCAGCGTGTTGACATTATCACGTAATTCCCTAAATAAGCCATCCATTCCGGTGTCGACTCCCTAGAGAGTGACATCACCATTACCGGCAATTGCTCCGCCTCCTCACCAACATCGTCCTCATACATGTCGACACACACGTACCGACACACAGCACACACACAGGGAATGCTCTGATAGAGGACAGGACCCCACTAGCCCTTTGGGGAGACAGAGGGAGAGTTTGCCAGCACACACCAAAACGCTATAATTATACAGGGACAACCTTTATATAAGTGTTTTTCCCTTATAGCATCTTAATATATATAATCATATCGCCAAATAAGTGCCCCCCCTCTCTGTTTTAACCCTGTTTCTGTAGTGCAGTGCAGGGGAGAGCCTGGGAGCCTTCCCACCAGCATTTCTGTGAGGGAAAATGGCGCTGTGTGCTGAGGAGAATAGGCTCCGCCCCCTTTTCGGCGGGCTTCTTCTCCCGTTTTTCTGAGACCTGGCAGGGGTTAAATACATTCCATATAGCCCCAGGGGCTATATGTGATGTATTTTATAGCCAGAACAAGGTATTCTCATTGCTGCCCAGGGCGCCCCCTGCAGCGCCCTGCACCCTCCGTGACCGCTGGTGTGAAGTGTGTGACAACAATGGCGCACAGCTGCAGTGCTGTGCGCTACCTCATGAAGACTGAAAAGTCTTCTGCCGCCGGTTTCTGGACCTCTTCGCTTTTCGGCATCTGTAAGGGGGGCGGCGGCGCGGCTCCGGGACCGGACTCCATGGCTGGGCCTGTGTTCGATCCCTCTGGAGCTAATGGTGTCCAGTAGCCTAAGAAGCCAATCCATCCTGCACGCAGGTGAGTTCACTTCTTCTCCCCTAAGTCCCTCGTTGCAGTGAGCCTGTTGCCAGCAGGACTCACTGAAAATAAAAAAACCTAAAAACTTTTTCTAAGCAGCTCTTTAGGAGAGCCACCTAGATTGCACCCTGCTCGGACGGGCACAAAAACCTAACTGAGGCTTGGAGGAGGGTCATGGGGGGAGGAGCCAGTGCACACCACCTGATCCTAAAGCTTTATTTTTGTGCCCTGTCTCCTGCGGAGCCGCTAATCCCCATGGTCCTGACGGAGTCCCCAGCATCCACTAGGACGTTAGAGAAAAAAAGATTTTACTCACCGGTAAATCTATTTCTCGTAGTCCGTAGTGGATGCTGGGGACTCCGTAAGGACCATGGGGAATAGACGGGCTCCGCAGGAGACTGGGCACTCTAAAGAAAGATTTAGTACTACTGGTGTGCACTGGCTCCTCCCTCTATGCCCCTCCCCCAGACCTCAGTTAAGGAAACTGTGCCCGGAAGAGCTGACATTACAAGGAAAGGATTTTGGAATCCAGGGTAAGACTCATACCAGCCACACCAATCACACCGTATAACTTGTGATAAACTTACCCAGTCAACAGTATGAACAACAACAGGGCATCAAACAATGGATGCCAACATATCATAACCCTTTATTAAGCAATAACTATATACACGTATTGCAGAAGAAGTCCGCACTTGGGACGGGCGCCCAGCATCCACTACGGAATACGAGAAATAGATTTACCGGTGAGTAAAATCTTATTTTCTCTAACATCCTAGTGGATGCTGGGGACTCCGTAAGGACCATGGGGATTATACCAAAGCTCCCAAACGGGCGGGAGAGTGCGGATGACTCCGCAGCACCAAATGGGCAAACACAAGGTCCTCCTCAGCCAGGGTATCAAACTTGTAGAACTTAGCAAATGTGTTTGAACCCGACCAAGTAGCTGCTCGGCAAATCTGTAATGTCGAGACCCCTCGGGCAGCCGCCCAAGAAGAGCCCACTTTCCTTGTGGAATGGGCTTTCACTGATTTTGGATGCGACAATCCAGCCGCAGAATGAGCCTGCTGAATCGTGCTACAGATCCAGCGAGCAATGGTTTGCTTTGAAGCAGGAGCACCCAACTTGTTGGATGCATACAGGATAAACAGCGAGTCAGTCTTCCTGACTCCAGCCGTCCTGGCTACATAGATCTTCAAAGCCCTGACTACATCAAGCAACTTGGAATCCTCCAAGCCACGAGTAGCCGCAGGCACCACAATAGGTTGGTCCAAATGAAAAGATGACACCACCTTCGGCAGAAATTGCGGACGAGTCCGTAATTCTGCCCTGTCCATATGGAAAACCAGATAGGGGCTTTTACATGACAAAGCCGCCAATTCTGACACCCGCCTAGCCGAAGCTAAGGCCAATAGCATGACCACCTTCCGCGTGAGATACTTTAGCTCCACGGTCTTAAGTGGCTCAAACCAGTGGGATTTCAGGAAACCCAACACAACGTTGAGATCCCAAGGTGCCACTGGAGGCACAAAAGGGGGCTGAATATGCAGCTCTCCCTTGACAAACATCTGAACTTCAGGAAGAGAAGCCAGTTCCTTCTGAAAGAAAATGGATAGGGCCGAAATCTGGACCTTTATGGACCCCAACTTCAAGCCCATAGTCACTCCAGACTGTAGGAAGTGCAGGAACCGGCCCAGTTGGAATTCCCCTGTAGGGGCCTTCCTGGCCTCACACCAGGCAACATATTTTCGCCATATACGGTGATAGTGTTTTGCTGACACGTCCTTCCTAGCTTTTATCAGCGTAGGAATAACTTCATCCGGAATGCCTTTTTCCGCTAGGATCCTGCGTTCAACTGCCATGCCGTCAAACGCAGCCGCGGTAAGTCTTGGAACAGACAGGGCCCCTGTTGCAACAGGTCCTGTCTGAGAGGCAGAGGCCATGGGTCCTCTGTGAGCATTTCTTGCAGTTCCGGGTACCAAGTCCTTCTTGGCCAATCCGGAACAATGAGTATTGTTCTCACTCCTCTTTTTCTTACGATTCTCAGCACCTTGGGTATGAGAGGAAGAGGAGGAAACACATAGACCGACTGGAACACCCACGGTGTTACTAGTGCGTCCACAGCTATCGCCTGAGGGTCTCTTGACCTGGCACAATACCTTTGTAGCTTTTTGTTGAGACGGGATGCCATCATGTCCACCTGTGGCAGTTCCCATCGATTTGTAATCTGAGTGAAGACTTCGTGATGAAGTCCCCACTCTCCCGGGTGGAGGTCGTGTCTGCTGAGGAAGTCTGCTTCCCAGTTGTCCACTCCCGGAATGAACACTGCTGACAGTGCTTGCACGTGATTCTCCGACCAGCAAAGAATTCTGGTGGCTTCTACCATCGCCACCCTGCTCCTTGTGCCGCCTTGGCGGTTTACATGAGCCACTGCGGTGATATTGTCTGACTGAATCAGAACCGGTTGGTCGCGAAGCAGGGTCTCCGCTTGACTTAGGGCGTTGTATATGGCCCTTAGTTCCAGGATATTGATGTGAAGGCAAGTCTCCTGCCTTGACCACAGCCCTTGGAAATTTCTTCCCTGTGTGACTGCCCCCCACCCTCGGAGGCTTGCAACCGTGGTCACCAGGACCCAGTCCTGAATGCCGAATCTGCGACCTTCGAGAAGGTGAGCACTCTGCAGCCACCACAGGAGAGACACCCTGACCCTGGGGAATAGGGTGATTAACCGATGCATCTAATGATGTGATCCGGACCACTTGTCCAGTAAGTCCCATTGGATGGTCCTCGTATGGAACCAGCCGAAGGGAATGGCCTCGTATGATGCCACCCTCCTTCCCAGGACTCGAGTGCAGTGATGCACTGACACCTGTTTTGGTTTTAATAGATTCCTGACCAGTGTCACGAGCTCCTGAGCTCTCTCTATCGGGAGATAAACCCTTTTCTGGTCTATGTCTAGGATCATGCCTAGGAGAGGCAGATGAGCTGTAAGAACCAACTGCGACTTTGGAATATATAGAATCCAGCCGTGTTGCCGTTACACTTCCAGAGAAAGTGATACGCTGTTCAGCAACTGCTCTCTTGATCTCGCTTTTATGAGGAGATCGTCCAAGTACGTGATAATAGTGACACCTTGCTTCCGCAGGAGCACCATCATTTCCGCCATTACCTTGGTGAATATTCTCCAGGCCATGGAGATACCAAACGGCAACTCTGAAATTGGTAATGACAATCCGTACCGCAATTCTGAGGTACACCTGATGAGGTGGATAAATGGGGACATGAAGGTATGCATCCGTTATGTCCCGAGTCACCATAAAATCTCCCCCTTTCAGGCTTGCAATGACCGCTCTTAGCGATTCCATCTTGAACTTGAACCTTTTCAGGTATAAGTTCAGGGATTTTAAATTCAATATGGGTCTGCCCGAACCGTCTGGTTTCGGGACTACAACATGGTCGAATAATAACCCCCACCTTGTTGAAGGAGGGGAACTTTGACCACCACCTGTTGAAGATACAATTTGTGAATTGCAGTTAACACTGTTTCCGTCTCGTGGGGGGAAGCCGGCTGGGCCGTCGGTGAGGGGGCATCTTCTCCAAGTCCAGCTTGTATCCCTGAGACACAATATCTATTGCCCAGGGATCTAACAGGGAGTGAACCCACTTGTGGCTGAACTTACGAAGGCGTGCCCCCACCGGGCCTAGCTCCGCCTGTGGAGCCCCAGCGACATGCGGTGGATTTTTGTAGATGCCGGGGAGGACTTCTGTTCCGGGAAACTAGCTGTGTTGTGCAGCTTCTTTCCTCTGCCCCCGCCTCTGGCAAGAAAGGACGCACCTCGTACATTCTTGTTTCTATATTCGAAAGGCTGCATTTGATAATGTCGTGCTTTCCTAGGCTGTGCAGGAATATAAGGCAAAATATCAGAATTACCAGCTATAGATGTGGAGACCAGGTCCGAGAACCCTTCTCCACACAATCCTCAGCCTTCCATATGCCTCTTAAGTCGGCATCATCTGTCCATTGCATATTCTACAGGACACGTCAAGCAGAAATCGACATAGCTTTGACTCTAGGACCCAGTATACTCATGTCTCTTTGGGCATGTTTTATATATACATATCTCTTAAGACAGCATCTTTAATATATATATATCTATATATACATATATATATATCTATATGCATACTAGGGTTTCTGCTGATAAGGTACCTGTCCACGCTGCCACAGCGCTATAAACCCATGCCGACACAATCGCCGGTCTGAGTAGTGTACCAGGCTGTGCATGCTATCTGCAGGATCCCTGAGAATAGCTAGTGACACCCTAGGGGAAGATTCCCATCACATGCTGGCCCTAGTGGGGAAAGGATACTGCCTGAGAATTATTTATGGGAAGCTGCTGTCTCTTGTCTGGAGATTCCCGCTCTTTTTCATCATGAGAGGAGGGAAATTTACCTCAGCTTTCTTCCCCTTAAACATGTGTACCCTTGTGTCAGGGACAAATGAGTCATCAGTGATATGCAAATCATCCTTTATTACAATAATCATATATTGAATAGTTTTCTGCCATTTTGGCTGTAACTTTGCATTATCGTAGTCGACACTGGAGTCAAACTCCGTGTCGATATCAGTGTTTATTATTTTGGATAGTGAGCATTGTGAAGGTCTCTGTGCCATAGGGACAGACATGGGTAGATTTCCTGTCTGTTCTCTAATCTTTTGTGCAATAAATTCACCTTAGCACTTAGACATATCCAAACAGGTGTCGGCGTTGTTGACGGAGACACCCTCTCACACACATATTTGCTCTATCTCCTCCTTAGGGGAGCCTTTTACCTCAGACATGTCGACACACACGTACCGACACACCACACACACAGGGGATGCTCTATTTGAAGACAGTTCCCCCACAAGGCCCTTTGGAGAGACAGAGGGGTATATTTACTAACATTCGTAATTCTCCCGATTTGGAGGGAAATTAATCACGAATGACATCGAAAGTGTAAAACTGCAACTTTTTGAATTTATTACGACTAATTTACTAAGCTGTCGTATTCTGCATTTTCGTGTTTTCCGATGTCGATGTCATCCGTAATTTTTTTCAGTGTTTTACGGGAGTGAATGGCAAAACACTGCCGACTTTAACACAATGAATCACGGCCGGATCTGTGAGATCCGTGCTGGGGTTCATTGTGCACCTTTTTTATTTTTAAAAATAGTTTTAAATGTTAAAAAAAATTGCGTGGGGTCCCCCCTCCTAAGCATAACCAGCCTCGGGCTCTTTGAGCCGGTCCTGGTTGCAAAAATATGGGAAAAAAATTGTCAGGGGTTCCCCCATATTTAAACAACCAGCACCAGGCTCTGCGCCTGGTCCTGGTTCCAAAAATACGGGGGACAAAAAGCGTAGGGGTCCCCCGTATTTTTGCAACCAGCACCGGGCTCCACTAGCTGGACAGATAATGCCACAGCCGGGGGTCACTTTTATACAGTGCCCTGCGGCCGTGGCATTAAATACCCAACTAGTCACCCCTGGCCGGGGTACCCTGGGGGAGTGGGGACCCCTTCAATCAAGGGGTACCCCCCACCCAGCCACTCAATGGCCAGGGGTGAAGCCCGAGGCTGTTCCCCCCATCCAAGGGCTGCGGATGGGGGGCTGATAGCCAAAGTTAAAAGTGATTGATATTGTTTTTAGTAGCAGTACTACAAGGCCCAGCAAGCCTCCCCCGCAAGCTGGTACTTGGAGAACCACAAGTACCAGCATGCGGCGGAAAAACGGGCCCGCTGGTACCTGTAGTACTACTACTAAAAAAATACTCCAATAAAGACATTACACACACACCTTGAAAGTATAACTTTAATACATACATCCACACCAACATACATACATACTTACCTATGTACCCACGCAGGTCGGTCCTCTTCTCCAGTAGAATCCATGGTGTACCTGTTGAAAAAATTATACTCACATAATACAGGGTAGAAGGCTCTTCTTCTTGTAATCCATTTGTAATCCACGTACTTGTTAAAATAAAAAAATATGATTTTACTTACCGATAAATCTATTTCTCGTAGTCCGTAGTGGATGCTGGGGACTCCGTCAGGACCATGGGGATTAGCGGCTCCGCAGGAGACAGGGCACAAAACTAAAGCTTTAGGATCAGGTGGTGTGTACTGGCTCCTCCCCCCATGACCCTCCTCCAAGCCTCAGTTAGGATACTGTGCCCGGACGAGCGTACACAATAAGGAAGGATATTGAATCCCGGGTAAGACTCATACCAGCCACACCAATCACACCGTATAACTTGTGATCTAAACCCAGTTAACAGTATGACAAACGTAGGAGCCTCTGAACAGACGGCTCACAACAATAACAACCCGATTTTTTTGTAACAATAACTATGTACAAGTATTGCAGACAATCCGCACTTGGGATGGGCGCCCAGCATCCACTACGGACTACGAGAAATAGATTTATCGGTAAGTAAAATCTTATTTTCTCTGACGTCCTAAGTGGATGCTGGGGACTCCGTCAGGACCATGGGGATTATACCAAAGCTCCCAAACGGGCGGGAGAGTGCGGATGACTCTGCAGCACCGAGTGAGAGAACTCCAGGTCCTCCTCAGCCAGGGTGTGCCCCTGACCAAGTAGCAGCTCGGCAAAGTTGTAAAGCCGAGACCCCTCGGGCAGTCGCCCAAGATGAGCCCACCTTCCTTGTGGAATGGGCATTTATATATTTTGGCTGTGGCAGTCCTGCCACAGAATGTGCAAGCTGAATTGTACTACACATTCAACTAGCAATCGTCTGCTTAGAAGCAAGAGCACCCAGTTTTTTGGGTGCATACAGGATAACAGCAAGTCAGTTTTCCTGACTCCAGCCGTCCTGGAAATCTATATTTTCAGGGCCCTGACAACATCTAGCAACTTGGAGTCCTCCAAGTCTCTAGTAGCCGCAGGTACCACAATAAGCTGGTTCAGATGAAACGCTGACACCACCTTAGGGAGAAACTGGGGACGAGTCCGCAGCTCTGCCCTGTCCGAATGGACAATCAGATATGGGCTTTTGTGAGACAAAGCCGCCAATTCTGACACTCGCCTGGCCGAGGCCAGGGCCAACATCATGGTCACTTTCCATGTGAGATATTTCAAATCCACAGATTTGAGCGGTTTAAACCAACGTGATTTGAGGAATCCCAGGACTACGTTGAGATCCCACAGTGCCACTGGAGGCACAAAAGGGGGTTGTATATGCAGTACTCCCTTGTCAAATTTCTGGACTTCAGGAACTGAAGCCAATTCTTTCTGGAAGAAAATCGACAGGGCCGAAATTTGAACCTTAATGGACCCCAATTTGAGGCCCATAGACACTCCTGTTTGCAGGAAATGCAGGAATCGACCGAGTTGAAATTTCTTCGTGGGGCCTTCCTGGCCTCACACCACGCAACATATTTTCGCCACATGTGGTGATAATGTTGTGCGGTCACCTCCTTCCTGGCTTTGACCAGGGTAGGAATGACCTCTTCCGGAATGCCTTTTTTCCCTTAGGATCCGGCGTTCAACCGCCATGCCGTCAAACGCACCCGCGGTAAGTCTTGGAACAGACATGGTACTTGCTGAAGCAAGTCCCTTCTTATCGGCAGAGGCCCTGAGTCCTCTGTGAGCATCTCATGAAGTTCCGGGTACCAAGTCCTTCTTGGCCCATCCGGAGCCACGAGTATAGTTCTTACTCCTCTACGTCTTATAATTCTCAGTACCTTTGGTATGAGAAGCAGAGGAGGGAACACATACACCGACTGGTACACCCATGGTGTTACCAGAACGTCCACAGCTATTTCCTGAGGGTCTCTTGACCTGGCGCAATACCTGTCCAGTTTTTTGTTCAGGCGGGACGCCATCATGTCCACCTTTGGTCTTTCCCAACGGTGCACAATCATGTGGAAACAACTTCTCGATGAAGTCCCCACTCTCCCGGGTGGAGGTCGTGCTGAGGAAGTCTGCTTCCCAGTTGTCCACTCCCGGAATGAAAACTGCTGACAGTGCTATCACATGATTTTCCGCCCAGCGAAGAATCCTTGCAGTTTCTGCCATTGTCCTCCTGCTTCTTGTGCCGCCCTGTCTGTTTACGTGGGCGACTGCCGTGATGTTGTCCCACTGGATCAATACCGGCTGACCTTGAAGCAGAGGTCTTGCTAAGCTTAGAGCATTGTAAATTGCTCTTAGCTCCAGTATATTTATGCGGAGAGAAGTCCCCAGACTTGATCACACTCCCTGGAAATTTTTTCCCTGTGTGACTGCTCCCCAGCCTTTCAAGCTGGAATCCGTGGTCACCAGGACCCAGTCCTGAATGCATAACTGTGGCACTTTAGTAGATGAGCACTCTGCAGCCACCACAGAAGAGACACCCTTGTCCTTGGAGACAGGGTTATCCGCTGATGCATCTGAAGATGCGATCCGGACCATTTGTCCAGCAGATTCCACTGAAAAGTTCTTGCGTGAAATCTGCCGAATGGAATCGCTTCGTAAGAAGCCACCATTTTTCCCAGGACCCTTGTGCAATGATGCACTGACACTTTTCCTGGTTTTTGGAGGTTCCTGACTAGCTCGGATAACTCCCTGGCTTTCTCCTCCGGGAGAAACACCTTTTTCTGGACTGTGTCCAGAATCATCCCTAGGGACAGCAGACGTGTCGTCGGAGACAGCTGTGATTTTGGAATATTTAGAATCCACCCGTGCTGTCGTAGAACTACTTGAGATAGTGCTACTCAGACCTCCAACTGTTCTCTGGACCTTGCCCTTATCAGGAGATCGTCCAAGTAAGGGATAATTAAGACGCCTTTTCTTTGAAGAAGAATCATCATTTCGGCCATTACCTTGGTAAAGACCCGGGGTGCCGTGGACAATCCAAACGGCAGCGTCTGAAACTGACAGTGACAGTTTTGTACCACGAACCTGAGGTACCCTTTGTGAGAAGGGCAAATTTGGACATGGAGGTAAGCATCCTTGATGTCCAGGGACACCATATAGTCCCCTTCTTCCTGGTTCGCTATCACTGCTCTGAGTGACTCCATTTAGAATAGGTCTCACCGAGCCGTCTGGCTTCAGTACCACAATATAGTGTGGAATAATACCCCTTTACTTGTTGTAGGAGGGGTACTTTGATTATCACCTGCTGGGAATACAGCTTGTGAATTGTTTCCAATACTGCCTCCCTGTCGGAGGTAGACGTTGGTAAAGCAAACTTCAGGAACCTGCGAGGGGGAGACGTCTCGAATTTCCAATCTGTACCCCTGGGATACTACTTGTAGGATCCAGGGGTCCACTTGCGAGTGAGCCCACTGCGTGCTGAAACTCTTGAGACGACCCCCCACCGCACCTGTTTGTACGGCCCCAGCGTCATGCTGAGGACTTGGCAGAAGCGGTGGAAGGCTTCTGTTCCTGGGAATGGGCTGCCTGCTGCAGTCTTCTTCCCTTACCTCTATCCCTGGGCAGATATTATGGGGACGAAAGGACTGAGGCTGAAAAGACTATGTCTTTTCTTGCTGAGATGTGACTTGGGGTAAAAAAGGTGGATTTTCTAGCTGTTGCCGTGGCCACCAGGTCCGATGGACCGACCCCAAATAACTCCTCCCCTTTATACGGCAATACTTCCATGTGCCGTTTGGAATCTGCATCACCTGACCATCTGTCGTGTCCATAAACATCGTCTGGCAGATATGGACATCGCACTTACTCTTGATGCCAGAGTTTCGCATATATAGAAATGCATCTTTTAAATGCTCTATAGTCAATAAAATACTGTCCCTGTCAAGGGTATCAATATTTCCAGTCAGGGAATCCGACCAAGCCACCCCAGCGCTGCCCATCCAGGCTGAGGCGATCGCTGGTCGCAGTATAACACCAGTATGTGTGTATATACTTTTTAGGATATTTTCCAACCTCCTATCAGTTGGCTCCTTGAGGGCGTCCGTATCTGGAGACGGTAACGCCACTTGTTTTTATAAGCGTGTGAGCGCCTTATCCACCCTAAGGTGTGTTTCCCAACGCGCCATAACTTCTGGCGGGAAAGGGTATACCGCCAATAATTTTCTATCGGGGGAAACCCACGCATCATCACACACTTCATTTAATTTATCTGATTCAGGAAAAACCACATGTAGTTTTTTCACACTCCACATAATACCCTTTTTTGTGGTACTTGTAGTATCAGAAATATGTAACATCTCCTTCATTGCCCTTAACAAGTAACGTGTGGCCCTAAAGGAAAATACGTTTGTTTCTTCACCGTCGACACTGGAGTCAGTGTCCGTGTCTGTGTCGACAGACTGAGGTAAAAGGACGTTTTAACGCCCCTGACGGTGTTTTAGACGCCTGGACAGGTACTAATTGGTTTGCCGGCCGTCTCATGTCGTCAACCGACCTTGCAGCGTGTTGACATTATCACGTAATTCCTTAAATAAGCCATCCATTCCGGTGTCGACTCCCTAGAGAGTGACATCACCATTACCGGCAATTGCTCCGCCTCCTCACCAACATCGTCCTCATACATGTCGACACACAAGTACCGACACACAGCACACACACAGGGAATGCTCTGATAGAGGACAGGACCCCACTAGCCCTTTGGGGAGACAGAGGGAGAGTTTGCCAGCACACACCAAAAACGCTATATTATACAGGGACAACCTTTATATAAGTGTTTTTCCCTTATAGCATTTTAATATATATATACATATCGCCAAATAAGTGCCCCCCCTCTCTGTTTTAACCCTGTTTCTGTAGTGCAGTGCAGGGGAGAGCCTGGGAGCCTTCCCACCAGCCTTTCTGTGAGGGAAAATGGCGCTGTGTGCTGAGGAGAATAGGCCCCGCCCCCTTTTCGGCGGGCTTCTTCTCCCGTTTTTCTGAGACCTGGCAGGGGTTAAATACATCCATATAGCCTCCAGGGGCTATATGTGATGTATTTTTAGCCAGAATAAGGTATTATACATTGCTGCCCAGGGCGCCCCCAGCAACGCCCTGCACCCTCCGTGACCGTTGGTGTGAAGTGTGTGACAACAATGGCGCACAGCTGCAGTGCTGTGCGCTACCTTCATGAAGACTGAAAAGCCTTCTGCCGCCTGTTTCTGGACCTTCAATCTTCAGCATCTGCAAGGGGGGTCGGCGGCGCGGCTCCGGGACGAACCCCAGGGTGAGACCTGTGTTCCGACTCCCTCTGGAGCTAATGGTGTCCAGTAGCCTAAGAAGCCAATCCATCCTGCACGCAGGTGAGTTGAACTTCTCTCCCCTAAGTCCCTCGATGCAGTGAGCCTGTTGCCAGCAGGACTCACTGAAAATAAGAAACCTAAAAACTTTTTCTAAGCAGCTCCTTAAGAGAGCCACCTAGATTGCACCCTGCTCGGACGGGCACAAAAACCTAACTAAGGCTTGGAGGAGGGTCATGGGGGGAGGAGCCAGTACACACCACCTGATCCTAAAGCTTTAGTTTTGTGCCCTGTCTCCTGCGGAGCCGCTAATCCCCATGGTCCTGACGGAGTCCCCAGCATCCACTTAGGACGTCAGAGAAAACGGGTACCCGACCACGAACTGAAAGGGGACCCATGTTTTCACATGGGACCTCTTTCCCCGAATGCCAGGAACCCCCTCTGACTTAAGTCCAAGAAGGTTCCATCCGCCAATCAGGGAGCGCCACGTTGTGGCACCCTCCTGATTGGCTGTGTGCTCCTGTACTGTATGACAGGCGGCACACGGCAGTGTTACAATGTAGCGCCTATGCGCTCCATTGTAACCAATGGTGGGAACTTTGAGGTCAGCGGTGAGGTTACTCTCGGTCAACCGCTGACCGCAAAGTTCCCACCATTAGTTACAATGGAGCGCATAGGCGCTACATTGTAACACTGCCGTGTGCCGCCTGTCATACAGTACAGGAGCACACAGCCAATCAGGAGGGTGCCACAACGTTGCGCTCCCTGATTGGCTGATGGAACCTTCTTGGACTTAAGTCAGAGGGGGTTCCTGGCATTCGGGGAAAGGGGTCCCTTGTGAAAACATGGGTCCCCTTTCAGTTCGTGGTCGGGTATCCGTTTTTTTATTTTAACAAGTACGTGGATTACAAATGGATTACAAGAAGAAGAGCCTTCTACCCTGGATTATGTGAGTATAATTTTTTCAACAGGTACACCATGGATTCTACTGGAGAAGAGGACTGACCTGCGTGGGTACATAGGTAAGTATGTATGTATGTTGGTGTGGATGTATGTATTAAAGTTATACTTTCAAGGTGTGTGTGTAATGTCTTTATTGGGGTATTTTTTTTGTAGTAGTACTACAGGTACCAGCGGGCCCGTTTTTCCGCCGCATGCTGGTACTTGTGGTTCTCCAAGTACCAGCTTACGGGGGAGGCTTGCTGGGCCTTGTAGTACTGCTACTAAAAACAATATCAATCACTTTTAACTTTGGCTATCAGCCCCCCATCCGCAGCCCTTGGATGAGGGGGACAGCCTCGGGCTTCACCCCTGGCCCTTGGGTGGCTGGGGGGGGACCCCTTGATTGAAGGGGTCCCCACTCCCCCAGGGTACCCCGGCCAGGGGTGACTAGTTGGGTATTTAATGCCACGGCCGCAGGGCACTGTATAAAAGTGACCCCCGGCTGTGGCATTATCTGTCCAGCTAGTGGAGCCCGGTGCTGGTTTTAAAAATACGGGGACCCCTACGCTTTTTGTCCCCCGTATTTTTGGAACCAGGACCAGGCGCAGAGCCCGGTGCT
Organism: Pseudophryne corroboree; assembly: GCF_028390025.1. Classification (NCBI taxonomy): domain Eukaryota; kingdom Metazoa; phylum Chordata; class Amphibia; order Anura; family Myobatrachidae; genus Pseudophryne; species Pseudophryne corroboree. The sequence goes on along the minus strand of NC_086444.1, from coordinate 23,223,583 downwards.
GGTTGATGAAATATGGGGGAACCCCTGTCATTTCCCCCCCCCATATTTTGTCAACCAGGACCGGCTCAAAGAGCCCGAGGCTGGTTGTGCTTAGGAGGGGGGACCCCACGCATTTTTTTTTTCTAATTTTCCATCATTTCCCTCCCATTCCCACTGATAACCATGCACGGATATCATGGATCCGTGCATGACCATCAGAACACGGTAAAAAAAAGCAGGTCTGTTTTAAAACTGCTTTTTTTTTCCGATTTGTATTTTTTCACGGCAATGTTTGGCTATTGCTGGCAGTGTTTGTGAAATACAAATTTTAGTAAATTCACGAGTTCTATCAAATAACAGGCGTATTTGACCGATGGTGTATTCATTCGTAATTTTTTTCTTTGACTTAAAAAAAAATAAGATTTTACTTACCGATAAATCTATTTCTCGTAGTCCGTAGTGGATGCTGGGACTCCGTAAGGAACATGGGGAATAGCGGCTCCGCAGGAGACAGGGCACAAGAATAAAAGCTTTAGGATCAGGTGGTGTGCACTGGCTCCTCCCCCGATGACCCTCCTCCAAGCCTCAGTCAGGATACTGTGCCCGGACGAGCGTACATAATAAGGAAGGATATTGAATCCCGGGTAAGACTCATACCAGCCACACCAATCACACCGTACAACTTGTGATCTGAACCCAGTTAACAGTATGATAAAACGAAAAGGAGCCTCTGAAAAGATGGCTCACAACAATAATAACCCGAATTTTTGTAACAATAACTATATACAAGTATTGCAGACAATCCGCACTTGGGATGGGCGCCCAGCATCCACTACGGACTACGAGAAATAGATTTATCGGTAAGTAAAATCTTATTTTCTCTGACGTCCTAGTGGATGCTGGGACTCCGTAAGGACCATGGGGATTATACCAAAGCTCCCAAACGGGCGGGAGAGTGCGGATGACTCTGCAGCACCGAATGAGAGAACTCCAGGTCCTCCTCAGCCAGGGTATCAAATTTGTAGAATTTTGCAAACGTGTTTGCCCCTGACCAAGTAGCTGCTCGGCAAAGTTGTAAAGCCGAGACCCCTCGGGCAGCCGCCCAAGATGAGCCCACTTTCCTTGTGGAATGGGCTTTTACCGATTTTGGCTGTGGCAGGCCCGCCACAGAATGTGCAAGCTGAATTGTACTACAAATCCAACGAGCAATCGTCTGCTTAGAAGCAGGAGCACCCAGCTTGTTGGGTGCATACAGGATAAACAGCGAGTCAGATTTTCTGACTCCAGCCGTCCTGGAAACATATATTTTCAGGGCCCTGACAACGTCAAGCAACTTGGAGTCCTCCAAATCCCTAGTAGCCGCAGGTACCACAATAGGTTGGTTCATGTGAAATGCAGAAACCACCTTAGGTAGAAATTGAGGACGAGTCCTCAATTCTGCCCTGTCAGAATGAAAAATTAAGTAAGGACTTTTATATGATAAAGCCGCCAATTCTGACACACGCCTGGCTGAAGCCAGGGCTAACAGCATCGTCACCTTCCATGTGAGATATTTGAAGTCCACAGTGGTGAGTGGTTCAAACCAATGTGACTTTAGAAACCTCAACACAACATTGAGATCCCAAGGTGCCACTGGAGGCACAAAAGGAGGCTGTATATGCAGTACCCCTTTTACAAATGTCTGAACTTCAGGCATTGAAGCCAGTTCTTTCTGGAAGAAAATCGACAGGGCCGAAATTTGAACCTTAATGGACCCTAATTTTAGGCCCATAGATAGTCCTGTTTGCAGGAAATGGAGGAAACGACCCAGTTGAAATTCCTCTGTAGGGGCCTTCTTGGCCTCACACCACGCAACATATTTTCGCCAAATGCGGTGATAATGTTTTGCGGTTACGTCCTTCCTGGCCTTGACCAGGGTAGGGATGACTTCATCTGGAATGCCTTTTTCCCTCAGGATCCGGCGTTCAACCGCCATGCCGTCAAACGCAGCCGCGGTAAGTCTTGGAACAGACAAGGCCCCTGCTGGAGCAGGTCCTTTCTCAGAGGTAGAGGCCACGGTTCGTCCGTGAGCATCTCTTGAAGTTCCGGGTACCAAGTCCTTCTTGGCCAATCCGGAGCCACGAGTATAGTTCTTACTCCTCTCCTTCTTATGATTCTCAGTATCTTTGGTATGAGAGGCAGAGGAGGGAACACATACACTGACTGGTACACCCACGGCGTTACCAGGGCGTCCACCGCTATTGCCTGAGGGTCCCTTGACCTGGCGCAATATCTGTCTAGTTTTTTGTTTAGACGGGACGCCATCATGTCCACCTTTGGTTCTTCCCAACGGTTTAGTATCAGGTGGAAGACTTCTGGGTGAAGTCCCCACTCTCCCGGGTGGAGGTCGTGTCTGCTGAGGAAGTCTGCTTCCCAGTTGTCCACTCCCGGAATGAACACTGCTGACAGTGCTATCACATGATTTTCCGCCCAGCGAAGAATCCTTGCAGCTTCTGCCATTGCCCTCCTGCTTCTCGTGCCGCCCTGTCTGTTTACATGGGCGACTGACGTGATGTTGTCCGATTGGATCAATACCGCCTGACCCTGAAGCAGGGGTTTCGCTTGACTTAGGGCATTGTAAATGGCCCTTAGTTCCAGAATGTTTATATGAAGAGATGCTTCCATGCTTGACCACAAGCCCTGGAAATTTCTTCCCTGTGTGACTGCTCCCCAGCCTCTCAGGCTTGCATCCGTGGTCACCAGGATCCAATCCTGAATGCCAAATCTGCGGCCCTCTAGTAGATGAGCACTCTGCAGCCACCACAGAAGAGACACCCTTGTCCTTGGCGACAGGGTTATCCGCTGATGCATCTGAAGATGCGATCCGGACCATTTGTCCAGCAGATCCCACTGAAAAGTTCTTGCATGGAATCTTCCGAATGGAATCGCTTCGTAAGAAGCCACCATTTTTCCCAGGACCCTCGTGCACTGATGCACTGACACCTGGCCTGGTTTTAGGAGGTTCCTGACTAGCTCGGATAACTCCCTGGCCTTCTCCTCCGGGAGAAACACCTTTTTCTGGACTGTGTCCAGAATCATTCCTAGGAACAGTAGACGTGTCGTAGGAATCAGCTGCGATTTTGGAATATTTAGGATCCACCCGTGCTGACGTAACACTACCTGAGATAGTGCTACTCCGACTTCTAACTGTTCCCTGGACCTTGCCCTTATCAGGAGATCGTCCAAGTAAGGGATAATTAAGATGCCTTTTCTTCGAAGAAGAATCATCATTTCGGCCATTACCTTGGTAAAGACCCGAGGTGCCGTGGACAACCCAAACGGCAGCGTCTGAAACTGATAATGACAGTTTTGTACTACAAACCTGAGGTACCCTTGGTGAGACGGGTAGATTGGGACGTGGAGATAAGCATCCTTGATGTCCAGAGACACCATATAGTCCCCTTCTTCCAGGTTTGCTATCACCGCTCTGAGTGATTCCATCTTAAATTTGAACCTCTTTATGTAAGTGTTCAAGGATTTCAGATTTAAAATTGGTCTCACCGAGCCGTCCGGCTTCGGTACCACAAACAGCGTGGAATAATACCCCTTTCCCTGTTGTAGGAGGGGTACCTTGATTATCACCTGCTGGGAATACAGCTTGTGAATGGCTTCCAAAACTGCCTCCCTGTCGGAGGGAGACTTTGGTAGAGCAGACTTCAGGAACCGGCGAGGGGGAAACGCCTCGAATTCCAGTTTGTACCCCTGCGATACTACCTGTAGAATCCAGGGGTCCACTTGCGAGTGAGCCCACTGCGCGTTGAAATTCTTGAGACGGGCCCCCACCATGTCTGAGTCTGCTTGTAAAACCCCAGCGTCATGCTGAAGACTTGGCAGAAGCAGGGGAGGGCTTCTGCTCCTGGGAAGCGGCTGCATGGTGCAGTCTTTTTCCCCTTCCTCTGCCCCGGGGCAGGAAGGAATGGCCTTTAGCTCGCTTGTACTTATGGGAACGAAAGGACTGAGTTTGAAAAGACGGTGTCTTTTTCTGCTGATGTGAAGTGACCTGGGGTAAAAAGGTGGATTTTCCAGCCGTTGCCGTGGCCACCAGGTCCGATAGACCAGCCCCAAATAACTCCTCCCCTTTATACGGCAATATTTCCATATGTCGTTTTGAATCCGCATCGCCTGACCACTGTCGCGTCCATAACGCTCTTCTGGCAGAAATGGACATAGCACTTACTCTTGATGCCAGGGTGCAGATATCCCTCTGTGCATCACGCATATATAGTAATGCATCCTTCAAATGCTCTATAGTTAGCAGTATATTGTCCCTATCCAGGGTATCAATATTTTCAGTCAGGGAATCCGACCACGCGACTCCAGCACTGCACATCCAGGCTGAAGCGATTGCTGGTCGCAGTATAACACCAGTATGTGTGTATATACTTTTAAGAATATTTTCCAGCCTTCTATCTGCTGGTTCCTTGAGGGTGGCCGTATCAGGAGACGGTAACGCTACTTGTTTAGATAAACGTGTGAGCGCCTTATCTACCCTAGGGGGTGTTTCCCAACGCGTCCTAACCTCTGACGGGAAAGGATATAGTGCCAATAATTTTTTAGAAATTAGCAGTTTTTTGTCGGGGGAAACCCACGCTTTATCACACACCTCATTTAACTCATCTGACTCAGGGAAAACTATTGGTAGTTTTTTCACACCCCACATAATACCCTTCTTTGTGGTACTGTAGTGTCAGAAATGTTCAATGCCTCCTTCATTGCCGTGATCATGTAACGTGTGGCCCTACTGGACATTGCGTTTGTCTCCTCACCGTCGACACTAGACTCAGTATCTGTGTCTGTGTCGACCCACTGAGGTAACGGGCGTTTTAGAGCCCCTGACGGTGTCTGAGACGCCTGGACAGGCACTAATTGATTTGCCGGCTGTCTCATGTCATCAACCGTTTTTTGCAAAGTGCTGACATTATCACTTAATTCTTTAAATACGATCATCCAGTCAGGTGTCGACACCCTAGGGGGTGACATCACTAACCCAGGCAATTGCTCCGCCTCCACATCATTTTCCTCCTCATACATGTCGACACACACGTACCGACACACAGCACACACACCGGGAATGCTCTGATAGAGGACAGGACCCCACAAGCCCTTTGGAGAGACAGAGGGAGAGTCTGCCAGCACACACCAAGCGCTATATATATATACAGGGATAACCTTATATAAGTGTTATTCCCTTATAGCTGCTGTTTATATAATTTTTAGCTGCCAATAGTGCCCCCCCTTCTCTTTTTTACCCTGATTCTGTAGCAAGTCTGCAGGGGAGAGTCAGGGAGCCGTCCTTCCAGCGGAGCTGTGAGGGAAAATGGCGCTTGTTTGCTGAGGAGATAGGCTCCGCCCCTTCACGACGTCCTTATCTCCCGCTCTTTTCTGTAATAATGGCAGGGGTTAAAATACATCCATATAGCCCAAGAGCTATATGTGATGTATTCTTTTGCCAACCTAAGGTATCATCTGTTATATTGCGTCTCAGGGCGCTCCCCCCCAGCGCCCTGCACCCTCAGTGACCGGAGTGTGAAGTGTGCTGAGAGCAATGGCGCACAGCTGCGGTGCTGTGCGCTACCTTAGTCTGAAGACAGGATCGTCTTCTGCCGCCGATTTCACCGGACCTCTTCGCTCTTCTGGCTCTGTAAGGGGGCCGGCGGCGCGGCTCCGGGACCCATCCAGGCTGAAACTGTGATCGTCCCTCTGGAGCTAATGTCCAGTAGCCTAAGAAACCCGATCCACTCTGCACGCAGGTGAGTCCGTTTCTTCTCCCCTTAGTCCCACGATGCAGTGAGCCTGTTGCCAGCAGGACTCACTGAAAATAAAAAACCTAAAATAAACTTTTATTCTAAGCAGCTCAGGAGAGCCACCTAGCCTGCACCCTTCTCGTTCGGGCACAAAAATCTAACTGAGGCTTGGAGGAGGGTCATAGGGGGAGGAGCCAGTGCACACCACCTGATCCTAAAGCTTTTATTCTTGTGCCCTGTCTCCTGCGGAGCCGCTATTCCCCATGGTCCTTACGGAGTCCCAGCATCCACTAGGACGTCAGAGAAAATACGAATGCCCTCATCACTGCCGAGATTTGTGTTTAGTAAATTCCCGAGATGACACTTTGAAGAAAAAATGCAAAATCGGTCAAAATCGGGAGCTTGGTAAATATACCCCCTTGAGTAGATTCCCCACAGCCCCTCCACCTCATTTCCCACAGGCTCTCATCCTCCGATTCCCCACAGCCTCTCATCCTCCGATTCCACACAGCCTCTTCACCTCAGATTCCCAACAGCCCTTCCACCTCATTCCCCACAACTTCTCCACCTCATTCCCCACAGACTCTCATCCTCCGATTCCCCACAGCATCTCCACCTCATTCCTCACAGCCTCTCCACCTCATTCCCCACAGCCTCTCCACCTCAGATTCCCCACAGCTTCTCTACCTCAGATTCCCCACAACTTCTCCACCTCATTCTACACAGCCTATGCACCTCAGATTTACTACAGCCTCTCCACCTCATTCCCCACAGCCTTCCACCTCAGATTCGCCACAGCTTCTCCACCTCATTCCTCATACTCTCATCCTCAGATTCCCCACAGCATCTTCACCTCATTCCTCACAGCCTCTCCACCTCATTCCCCACAGCCTCTGCACCTCAGATTCCCCACAGCCTCTCCACCTCATTCCCCACAGTCTCTCCACCTCATTACCCACAGCCTCTCCACCTCAGATTCCCCACAGCTTCTCCACCTCTCTCATGCTCCAATTCCCCACAGCTTCTCCATCTAATTTCCCCACAGCCTCTCCACCTCAGATTCCCCACAGCTTCTCCACCTCATTCCCACAGCCTCTCCACCTCATTCCCCACAGCCTCTTCACTTCAGATTCCCAACAGCCCTAACACCTCCTTCCCCACAGCCTCTCCACCCCAGATTCTCCACCTCATTACCCACAGCCTCTTCACCTCAGATTCTCCACAGCCTCTCCATATCAGATTATCCACCTCATTCCCCACAGCCTCTCCACCTCAGATTCTCCACAGCTTCTCCACCTCATTCCCACAGCCTCTCCGCCTCAGATTCCCCACCTCATTCCTCACAGCCTCTCATCCTGCGATTCCCCACAGCATCTCCACCTCATTCCTCACAGCCTCTCCACCTCATTCCCCACAGCCTCTCCACCTCAGATTCCCCACAGCCTCTCCACCTTAGATTCCCCACAGCTTCTCCACCTCATTCCCCACAGCCTCTGCACCTCAGATTCTCTACAGCCTCGCCACCTCAGATTCCCCACAGCTTCTCCCCCTCATTCCCCACAGACTCTCATCCTCCGATTCCCCACAGCCTCTCCACCTCATTCCCCACAGCCTCTCCACCTCAGATTCCCCACAGCTTCTCCACCTCATTCCCTACAGCCTCTCCACCTCAGATTCACCACAGCTTCTCCACCTCACTCCCCACAGCCTCTCCACCTCAGATTCCCCATAGCCTCTCCACCTCATTCCCCAGAGCCTCTTCACTTCAGATTCCCAACAGCCCTTCCACCTCCTTCCCCACAGCCTCTCCACCTCAGATTCTCCACCTCATTCCCCACAGCCTCTTCACCTCAGATTCTCCACAGCCTCTCCATCTCAGATTATCCACCTCATTCCCCACAGCCTCTCCACCTCAGATTATCCACAGCTTCTCCACCTCATTCCCCACAGCCTCTCCACCTCAGATTCCCACAGCTTCTCCACCTCATTCCTCAGACTCTAATCCTCCGATTCCCCACAGCATCTCCACCTCATTCCTCACAGCCTCTCCACATCATTCCCCACAGCCTCTCCACCTCAGATTCCCCACAACCTCTCCACCTCAGATTCCCCACAGTCTCTCCACCTCATTACCCACAGCCATAGCCAGATTAAGGGGGGGGTATGCAAGGCATACTGTACCCCGGGCCCCCCTCTGTCAAGGGGCCCCACAGCAAGAGCACACTGATATCACTAGCTCTCCCTCTTGTGCAGTAGCAGAACCAGGCGGCCTGAATGTGAGCAGGACAGTATGCATTGCAGGCAAAGACACAGGAGTATCAGGTTTCAAGAGATACCGACGGAGCTTCCTGACCATAGGAGAGATAGCAGAGGGGATAGAGCTGTAAGTGACCCAGGGATACCAGCATTTCCTCCCACCTGGGTGTTTGGGTCCTATGTAACTTGTTATCTAATGAGAGCGTTCATGTCTAGAGAGAGAGAGACACACACACACACACACACACACACACACACACACACACACACATACACATGCATCCTCCTTAGTCTTGTCCCAGTGTGTAAGTAGTACAGAGGCTGCTGCTATTGCATTTTTGCAATATAAATTATAGATTGTATTTTTCTATGTGTATTTTAAGCTTAAATTGTCTTTGTTCCACTACAGGAAAACATTATAAAATAGTTGTCTCTCTATTAGGTGGAGATATAAACAGTACTAAGGCATTATTAAACTATTGGTTTAAATCTAATATATGCCATTGGTTTATATTTAATATACACAATCCATATCTCCCTACATGACCCATTCCTGGAGGGACAAAATGCTTTCTACCTGGACTTCTGTTTTAATTTATAATTGTAATAATTTTTGTTGAAAATAGGATTTTAAGTACCCACTGGTAAATCCTTTTCTCATAGTCCGTAGGGGATACTGGGAATTAATTTAGTACCATGGGGTATAGAGGGGTCCACTGGGAGCCATGGGCACTTTAAGAAATTGATAGTGTGCGCTGGCTCCTCCCTCTATGCCCCTTCTACCAGACTCAGTCTAAGAAACTGTGCCCGAGGAAAAGGACATACTTTGAGAGAAGGATATATAAGGAAAGTGGTGAGATTACGAACCAGCACACACAAAACAAGAGGAAAGCCATGCTAACCAAACTTGAAACTAGAGATGTGCACTTGAAATTTTTCGGGTTTTGTGTTTTGGTTTTGGGTTCGGTTCCGCGGCCGTGTTTTGGGTTCGAACGCGTTTTGGCAAAACCTCACCGATTTTTTTTTGTCGGATTCGGTTGTGTTTTGGATTCGGGTGTTTTTTTCAAAAAACACTAAAAAACAGCTTAAATCATAGAATTTGGGGGTCATTTTGATCCCAAAGTATTATTAACCTCAAAAACCATAATTTCCACTCATTTTCAGTCTATTCTGAACACCTCACACCTCACAATATTATTTTTAGTTCTAAAATTTGCACCGAGGTCGCTGGATGACTAACCTAAGCGACCCTAGTGGCCGACACAAACACCTGGCCCATCTAGGAGTGGCACTGCAGTGTCACGCAGGATGGCCCTTCCAAAAAACACTCCCCAAACAGCACATGACGCAAAGAAAAAAAGAGGCGCAATGAGGTAGCTGTGTGAGTAAGATAAGCGACCCTAGTGGCCGACACAAACACCTGGCCCATCTAGGAGTGGCACTGCAGTGTCACGCACGATGGCCCTTCCAAAAAACACTCCCCAAACAGCACATGACGCAAAGAAAAAAAGAGGCGCAATGAGGTAGCTGTGTGAGTAAGATAAGCGACCCTAGTGGCCGACACAAACACCTGGCCCATCTAGGAGTGGCACTGCAGTGTCACGCAGGATGGCCCTTCCAAAAAACACTCCCCAAACAGCACATGACGCAAAGAAAAAAAGAGGCGCAATGAGGTAGCTGTGTGAGTAAGCTAAGCGACCCTAGTGGCCGACACAAACACCTGGCCCATCTAGGAGTGGCACTGCAGTGTCACGCAGGATGGCCCTTCCAAAAAACACTCCCCAAACAGCACATGACGCAAAGAAAAAAAGAGGCGCAATGAGGTAGCTGTGTGAGTAAGATAAGCGACCCTAGTGGCCGACACAAACACCTGGCCCATCTAGGAGTGGCACTGCAGTGTCACGCAGGATGGCCCTTCCAAAAAACACTCCCCAAACAGCACATGACGCAAAGAAAAAAAGAGGCGCAATGAGGTAGCTGTGTGAGTAAGCTAAGCGACCCTAGTGGCCGACACAAACACCTGGCCCATCTAGGAGTGGCACTGCAGTGTCACGCAGGATGGCCCTTCCAAAAAACACTCCCCAAACAGCACATGACGCAAAGAAAAAAAGAGGCGCAATGAGGTAGCTGTGTGAGTAAGATAAGCGACCCTAGTGGCCGACACAAACACCTGGCCCATCTAGGAGTGGCACTGCAGTGTCACGCAGGATGGCCCTTCAAAAAAATACTCCCCAAACAGCACATGACGCAAAGAAAAATGAAAGAAAAAAGAGGTGCAAGATGGAATTGTCCTTGGGCCCTCCCACCCACCCTTATGTTGTATAAACAGGACATGCACACTTTAACCAACCCATCATTTCAGTGACAGGGTCTGCCACACGACTGTGACTGAAATGACGGGTTGGTTTGGACCCCCACCAAAAAAGAAGCAATTAATCTCTCCTTGCACAAACTGGCTCTACAGAGGCAAGATGTCCACCTCATCATCATCCTCCGATATATCACCGTGTACATCCCCCTCCTCACAGATTATCAATTCGTCCCCACTGGAATCCACCATATCAGCTCCCTGTGTACTTTGTGGAGGCAATTGCTGCTGGTCAATGTCTCCACGGAGGAATTGATTATAATTCATTTTAATGAACATCATCTTCTCCACATTTTCTGGAAGTAACCTCGTACGCCGATTGCTGACAAGGTGAGCGGCGGCACTAAACACTCTTTCGGAGTACACACTTGTGGGAGGGCAACTTAGGTAGAATAAAGCCAGTTTGTGCAAGGGCCTCCAAATTGCCTCTTTTTCCTGCCAGTATAAGTACGGACTGTCTGACGTGCCTACTTGGATGCGGTCACTCATATAATCCTCCACCATTCTTTCAATGGGGAGAGAATCATATGCAGTGACAGTAGACGACATGTCCGTAATCGTTGTCAGGTCCTTCAGTCCGGACCAGATGTCAGCATCAGCAGTCGCTCCAGACTGCCCTGCATCACCGCCAGCGGGTGGGCTCGGAATTCTGAGCCTTTTCCTCGCACCCCCAGTTGCGGGAGAATGTGAAGGAGGAGATGTTGACAGGTCGCGTTCCGCTTGACTTGACAATTTTCTCACCAGCAGGTCTTTGAACCCCAGCAGACTTGTGTGTGCCGGAAAGAGAGATCCAAGGTAGGTTTTAAATCTAGGATCGAGCACGGTGGCCAAAATGTAGTGCTCTGATTTCAACAGATTGACCACCCGTGAATCCTTGTTAAGCGAATTAAGGGCTCCATCCACAAGTCCCACATGCCTAGCGGAATCGCTCTGTGTTAGCTCCTCCTTCAATGTCTCCAGCTTCTTCTGCAAAAGCCTGATGAGGGGAATGACCTGACTCAGGCTGGCAGTGTCTGAACTGACTTCACGTGTGGCAAGTTCAAAAGGTTGCAGAACCTTGCACAACGTTGAAATCATTCTCCACTGCGCTTGAGACAGGTGCATTCCACCTCCTATATCGTGCTCAATTGTATAGGCTTGAATGGCCTTTTGCTGCTCCTCCAACCTCTGAAGCATATATAGGGTTGAATTCCACCTCGTTACCACTTCTTGCTTCAGATGATGGCAGGGCAGGTTCAGGCGTTTTTGGTGGTGCTCCAGTCTTCTGTACGTGGTGCCTGTACGCCGAAAGTGTCCTGCAATTCTTCTGGCCACCGACAGCATCTCTTGCACGCCCCTCTCGTTTTTAAAAAAATTCTGCACCACCAAATTCAAGGTATGTGCAAAACATGGGACGTGCTGGAATTTGCCCATATTTAATGCACACACAATATTGCTGGCGTTGTCCGATGCCACAAATCCACAGGAGAGTCCAATTGGGGTAAGCCATTCCGCGATGATCTTCCTCAGTTGCCGTAAGAGGTTTTCAGCTGTGTGCGTATTCTGGAAACCGGTGATACAAAGCGTAGCCTGCCTAGGAAAGAGTTGGCGTTTGCGAGATGCTGCTACTGGTGCCGCCGCTGCTGTTCTTGCGGCGGAAGTTCATACATCTACCCAGTGGGCTGTCACAGTCATATAGTCCTGACCCTGCCCTGCTCCACTTGTCCACATGTCCGTGGTTAAGTGGACATTGGGTACAACTGCATTTTTTAGGACACTGGTGAGTCTTTTTCTGACGTCCGTGTACATTCTCGGTATCGCCTGCCTAGAGAAGTGGAACCTAGATGGTATTTGGTAACGGGGGCACACTACCTCAAGAAATTGTCTAGTTCCCTGTGAACTAACGGCGGATACCGGACGCACGTCTAACACCAACATAGTTGTCAAGGCCTCAGTTATCCGCTTTGCAACAGGATGACTGCTGTGATATTTCATCTTCCTCGCAAAGGACTGTTGGACAGTCAATTGCTTGGTGGAAGTAGTACAAGTGGGCTTACGACTTCCCCTCTGGGATGACCATCGACTCCCAGCAGCAACAACAGCAGCGCCAGCAGCAGTAGGCGTTACACGCAAGGATGCATCGGAGGAATCCCAGGCAGGAGAGGACTCGTCAGAATTGCCAATGACATGGCCTGCAGGACTATTGGCATTCCTGGGGAAGGAGGAAATTGACACTGAGGGAGTTGGTGGGGTGGTTTGCGTGAGCTTGGTTACAAGAGGAAGGGATTTACTGGTCAGTGGACTGCTTCCGCTGTCGCCCAAAGTTTTTGAACTTGTCACTGACTTATTATGAATGCGCTGCAGGTGACGTATAAGGGAGGATGTTCCGAGGTGGTTAACGTCCTTACCCCTACTTATTACAGCTTGACAAAGGCAACACACGGCTTGACAAATGTTGTCCGCATTTCTGGTGAAATACTTCCACACCGAAGAGCTGATTTTTTTGGTATTTTCACCAGGCATGTCAATGGCCATATTCCTCCCACAGACAACAGGTGTCTCCCCGGATGCCTGACTTAAACAAACCACCTCACCATCAGAATCCTCCTTGTCAATTTCCTCCCCAGCGCCAGCAACACCCATATCCTCCTCATCCTGGTGTACTTCAACACTGACATCTTCAATCTGACTATCAGGAACTGGACTGCGGGTGCTCCTTCCAGCACTTGCAGGGGGCGTGCAAATGGTGGAAGGCGCATGCTCTTCACGTCCAGTGTTGGGAAGGTCAGGCATCGCAACCGACACAATTGGACTCTCCTTGTGGATTTGGGATTTCGAAGAACGCACAGTTCTTTGCTGTGCTTTTGCCAGCTTGAGTCTTTTCATTTTTCTAGCGAGAGGCTGAGTGCTTCCATCCTCATGTGAAGCTGAACCACTAGCCATGAACATAGGCCAGGACCTCAGCCGTTCCTTGCCACTCCGTGTGGTAAATGGCATATTGGCAAGTTTACGCTTCTCCTCCGACAATTTTATTTTAGATTTTTGAGTCCTTTTTTTACTGATATTTGGTGTTTTGGATTTTACATGCTCTGTACTATGACATTGGGCATCGGCCTTGGCAGACGACGTTGCTGGCATTTCATCGTCTCGGCCATGACTAGTGGCAGCAGCTTCAGCACGAGGTGGAAGTAAATCTTGATCTTTCCCTATTTTTGGAACCTCAACATTTTTGTTCTCCATATTTTAATAGGCACAACTAAAAGGCACCTCAGGTAAACAATGGAGATGGATGGATACTAGTATACTTATGGATGGACGAAAAAAAAACCACGGGTAGGTGGTATACAATTATGGATGGACCAGCGACTGCCGACACAGAGGTAGCTACAGCCGTGGACTACCGTACTGTGTCTGCTGCTAATATAGACTGGATGATAATGAGATAAAATTAAAATATATATATATATCACACTAGTACTGCAGCCGGACAGGTATATATTATGTAATGACGGACCTGCTGGACACTGTCTGCAGAATGCCTTTATAAAAAAAAACACCACACGACGAGTGTTTAACTTTTTCAGGCAGACAATCACAATATACTGGTGGTCAGCAGACAATCACAATACTGGAGGTCAGTGGTCACTGGTCAGTCACACTGGCAGTGGCACTCTGGCAGCAAAAGTGTGCACTGTACTTAAAATATGTACTCCTGCTATAACTGCTCCCCAGTCTCCCCCACAATTAAGCTGTGTGAGCAGTGAGCACTCAGCACAGTCAGATAATGATATACAGTATTACATATGATGCAGCACACTGGGCTGAGCACAGATATGGTATGTGACTGTGTCACACTGTGTATCGTTTTTTTTCAGGCAGAGAACGGATTAATTAAACTGGTGGTCACTGGTCACACTATCAGCAGCAAGTAGTACTCCTCCTAATAATATGCTCCCCAAAATTTGTGTCTCTCTCTAGTACTCTAGTCTAAACGGAGAGGACGCCAGCCACGTCCTCTCCCTATCAATCTCAATGCACGTGTGAAAATGGCGGCGACGCGCGGCTCCTTATATAGAATCCGAGTCTCGCGATAGAATCCGAGCCTCGCGAGAATCCGACAGCGGGATGATGACGTTCGGGCGCGCTCGGGTTAACCGAGCAAGGCGGGAAGATCCGAGTCGCTCGGCCCCGTGTAAAAAAACCTGAAGTTCGGGCGGGTTCGGATTCCGAGGAACCGAACCCGCTCATCTCTACTTGAAACATGAACAGCAACAGCTGAACAAACCAGAATACTTAACCAAGTAATGGTGCAAGAAGAACGAAGCACCGGGCGGGCGCCCAGCATCCCCTATGGACTACGAGAAAAGGATTTACCGGTAGTTAATTAAAATCCTATTTTCTCTTACGTACTAGGGGATACTGGGAATCCATTTAGTACCATGGAGAAATACCAAAGCTCCCAAACTGGGTGGGCGAATGCTGAGGTTCCCGCAGAACTGATTGACCAAACTGAAGGTCCTCAGAGGCCAAAGTATTGAATTTGTAAAACTTACCAAACATGTTCGAACCTGATCAAGTAGCTGCTTGGCAGAGCTGTAAAGCCGAGACACCCCGGGCAGCCGCCCAAGAAGAACCCACCTAGTAGAGTGGGACTGTACAGATTTTGGAATCGGCAAGCCTGCCGTGGAATAAGCATGCTGGATAGTGAACCTGATCCAGTGTGCAATTGACTGCTTTGAAGCAGGACATCCAATTTTATTGGGATCATAGAGAACGAACAGCGAGTCCGATTTCTTGTGACGAGCTGTTCTCTTTACATACACCTTCAAAGCCCTCACAATAACCAAAGACTTTGAAGTAGCAGAGGTGTCCGTAACAACCGGAACCACAATAGGTTGGTTGATGTGAAACGCAGATACCACCTTAGGAAGAAATTGCTGACGAGTTCTGAGTTCAGCTCTGTCCTCATGGAAAATAGGTAGGGGCTCTCATGAGACAAAGCCCCTAGCTCCGACACACGTCTTGCTGAAGCCAAGGCCAACAGTGTGACGGTCTTCCACGTAAGGTACATTACGTCAACCTCCTGTATCGGTTCAAACCAGTCCGATTGTAGGAACTGCAGCACCAAATTGAGATCCCAAGGTGCCTTGGGAGGCACAAAGGGAGGTTGGATGTGCAGAACACCTTTCAAGAACGTCTGGACCTCAGGGAGAGAAGCCAATTATTTCTGAAAGAAAATAAACAAGGCTGAAATCTGGACTTTTATGGAGCCTAGACATAGGCCCACATCCACTCCCGACTGCAGAAAAAGCAGGAAACATCCTAGATGAAATTCCACCGCAGAATATTGTCTGCTCTCACACCAAGAGACATATTTCTTCCAAATATGGTGGTAATGTTTAGATGTTACCCCCTTCCTGGCTTGGATCATAGTCGGGATGACCTTGTCAGGAATCCCTCTCCTGGCTAGAATCAGCCATTCAACTTTCATGCTGTTAAATGTACCCGCGGTAAGTCTTGATAGACAAATGGGCCCTGTTGCAGTAGATCCTCGCAAAGAGGTAGAGGCCATGGATCTTCGAGCAGCATCTCGAGAAGATCCGCATACCAGGCCCTTCGTGGCCAGTCCGGTCTGGGTGAAGGCCCCACTCCCCCGGGTGCAGGTCGAGTCTGCTGAGGAAGTCTGCTTCCCAGTTGTCTACTCCCAGAATGAAGACCGCTGACAACGCCACGGCGCGGTTTTCTGCCCAGAGGAGAATTCTTGACACCTCTGACATTGCGGCTCTGCTTTTCGTTCCGCCCTGTCGGTTTATGTACGTCACTGCCATCACTTTGTGCGACTGGACATGAATAGCCTGATTCTGAAGAAGAGATGAGGCCTGCAGAAGGGCATTGTATATAGCCCTGAGTTCCAGGATGTTTATTGGAAGGACAATTTTTTGACTTGACCATCTTCCCTGAAACTGCACCCCTTGGGTGACTGCGCCCCAACCTCTGAGGCTTGCATCTGTGGTTAACAGAATCCAATTCTGAATCCCGAACCTCCGACCCGCGACTAGGTGGGAAGTCTGTAGCCACCACAGGAGGAAGATCCTGGCTTTTGGCGACAGACGGATCCTCTGGTGCATGTAAAGATGCGATCCGGACCATTTGTCAAACAGATCTAGCTGAAAGGGCCTCGCATGAAACCTTCCGTACTGAAGCACCTCGTAAGAGACCACCATTTTCCCCAGAAGGCGAATACACAGATGCACCGAGACCTGGGTTGGTTTCAGGACAGCCCGAACCATCGACTGGATTACCATTGCCTTTTCCAAGGGAAGGAACACCTTCTGAGACTATGTGTCCAGTATCATTCCCAGGAAAGGAAGCCTCTGTGTTGGTTCCAGGTGAGATTATGGTAGGTTCAGAATCCACCCGTAATACAGGAGTAGTCTGGTTGAGAGGCCAATGCTGTCCAACAACCGCTCCCTGGACGGTGCCTTTATCAGAAGATCATCCAGGTACGGAATTATGTTCACTCCTTGTTTGCGCAATAGAAACATCACTTTGGTGAACACCCTTGGTGTCGTGGAGAGACCAAATGGCAGGGCCTGGAACTGGTAGTGACAGTCCTGCAATGCAAACCGTAGATAAGCTTGATGAGGCGGCCAGATCGGAATGTGAAGGAATGCATCCTTGATATCCAGAAACACTAGGAATTCCCCCTCCTCCACACCTGAGATCACCGCTCTCGGAGACTCCATCTTGAATTTGAACACTCGTAAGTACAGGTTCAACGACTTAAGGTTCAGAATCGGTCTTACCGAACCGTCCGGTTTCGGTACTACAAACAAGTTGGAATAGTAACCTTTGTTTTGCAGATGAGGTGGAACTGGAACAATGACCTGAGTCTTTACCAGTGTTTGAATGGCGTCCTGTAAAGTTATACTTGCTCTTGTGAAACTGTTAAGCCTGGTTTGAAGAATCTGTGAGGTGGGACTCCTGCAACTCCAGTCTGTAGCCCTGGCAAATAAGATCTATGACCCAGGGATCCTGACACAAACTTGTCCAGATGTGACTGAAGAATTTACCGGGCTCTCATCTGCCAGTCTTCCAGGCATCGCTGTCCACCATCATGCTGAAGGTTTTGAGGAAGCAGAGCTTGAGCCCTGTTCCTGTGAACTGGCAGTTGGTGGTTTGCGTGGTTTACCTCTAGCGCCTCTGGTGGCTGTAGAAGAACCCTGGGTTTGCCCCTAAACTTGGCAGTCCTAGCTGGGGGTCCTAGGAAGATATGTGGACTTACCCGCAGTAGCTTTGGAGATCCATTTGTCGAATTCATCTCCAAATAAAGCCTCGCCTGTGAAAGGAAGGCCTTCCACGCCTTTCCTGGAATCCGCATCCGCAGTCCACTGGCGTAGCCATAGATCCCTGCGTGCAGACACTGCCATAGCTGTAGTGCGTGCATTAAGCAAGCCTATTTCTTTTACGGCTTCCACCATAAAATTAGCTGTAGGAGTCCTGTATATGCTGTAGGAACAAGATAACCTCCTCTTGAGGCAAGGTGTCTAACCCTTCAATCAGGTTACCCGACCATTTGGCAATGGCTCTTGTAATCCACCCACATGCTATAGTGGGTCTCTGGGCCACCCCAGCAGCTGTATACAAGGATTTGAGCATAGTCTCAATTTTGCGGTCAGCCGCATCTTTTAGGGAGGCTGCACCCGGGACAGGCAATACAATTTTTCGTGACAGCCTGGATACTGATGCATCTACTATCGGAGGATTTTCCCATTTTTTTCCTATCCTCAGGAGGAAAAGGAAAGGATGATAACAACCGTTTAGGGATTTTACATTTCCTATCAGGACTAACCCACCATTCTTCAAACAGGGTATTTAATTCCTTTGACACAGGAAACGTGGCTGAGGATTTCTTTTTTATATTAAAATATAAGATTCCTCACTCTCCTCTGTCACCGTATCAGGGATATTTAGAACTTCTCTGATAGCTTCTATGAGAGCTTCTATTCCCTGCGACAGAGTACCCTCCCCCACCTCTGAGTCTATCTCACCCTCCTCCATTTCTGACCCCTCATCATCTGAGTCAGACTGCAGGATATGTGCCAAAGCGTGTTTTTGCAGACAAATGGCAGGGGACTGAGACACTGGTTTGGGTACTGAGTCTCTTTTCATAACTCAGTCATAGATTGTCTTAAGTATTGCGTCTCTTTCTCGGTCCGAGATAACTTAGTAGAGATTGTGGAAATCATTCCCCTAATGGAGTCCAGCCATGCTGGTTCTGCCCCACTAGATTGGGAATGGACACTACATTGAGTACACACCAGTGAACCCCCTGGGGAAGAGGAACACTGTGCCTTACATGAAGAAACACACTCTTTGCCAGACATACTGCAGCAGTGACAGCACACACATAGGAAAAGGTTAAAAGCACAATTAACCCACAAAGAGCCCTTCCAGGCAGACACAGAGGGAGTATGGAACCAGCAGACGGTGCCTTTAACGCTAATGCCAAGCTTAGCCGGGTCAAAGACTAAGTACCTAGATCAGGGACTTAGTACACTTATAATCGCTCCCTCCCTGCTATGACCCCCTGGTCTCAGTTGCATCCCCTTGTAATAGAACTTTGCCCATGGAGTTGACTAGGTATCGCCCAAGGAGGGGTATGACTCCCCAGGCTCTTGCCGCAAATCTGTATCTGTCTTTGGCTTTGGGTGCCTGGAAAACCTGTGTTCCCTAGTCCAGTACAATAGGGATCTGATGGCTGCAAAGGATATTATTGCCCCTGTGCATATTCGACCCTGCATACCACACCGTCCCTTAGTTCGACAACAGTGTTAGTGAGCTCAAGAAAGGGGTCACAGACTTGAAAGACTAACCTGGTAGAGGATAAGCTAAAACTAATCAAACATATTGAAGAATACTAATCCGCAACCACACATAATAAAGAGTTCCTCTCAAATGAGATCACGGCAGCAAACAATAGGTCAGCTCAGCTTATGCACACAGTGGAGATGCTTTGCAAACCAGCATTCCTCTAGCCTGATGAAGCCCTCTCCCAGTCAAGATGCAATGAGTCTGCAAACTTCTTAGCAGATAAGGTATTCTCCATCCTGGCTGGAATCCCAACTGTGCCAGAGAATGAGTGCCATTGGGTCTTTGTGAACCAGCTTTAACCCAATGGATTTAGAAGACATTGCTGAAATTACCAGTAGGTTATGTCCCACCACTTGTGACCTGGATCCTGTCTCATCTAAGCTTCTTATTTGGTGCATGGACATTACTGGCCCTGTAATTGCAAAATGTCTGTCTGGAAATGTTCTTTGCAGACAGGCATTTTTCCTGAACCACTAAAGTAATCAATTGTTAGACCTCTTCTTAAAAAACTTAATTTAGAGCCCAACTCTGCATGACCAACTACAGACCAGTATCAAACCTTCTTATTCTGGGCCAGGTTACTGAGAAAGTAGTTGCAACTCAACTAGAAAACCAACTGATAACCAGGACTGTTTCTAGACAATTTGACTCCCAGTGCGAACAGTAAATACAGCTAACAGTCCCCACCAATAGACATTCTAAGATTTATTCGCCCCCCCCGCTATCCTTTGTTCCCGGCGAGAGAGCGTGGCCTAGCAAAAATGGGTGTGGCCTTGCTAAAATGGGTGAGGCCTCACAGAAAATAAGATTTTACTTACCAGTAAATCTATTTTTCGTAGTCCGTAGTGGATGCTGGGGACTCCGTAAGGACCATGGGGAATAGACGGGCTCCGCAGGAGACTGGGCACTCTAAGAAAGATTTAGTACTACTGGTGTGCACTGGCTCCTCCCTCTATGCCCCTCCTCCAGACCTCAGTTAAGGAAACTGTGCCCGGAAGAGCTGACATTACAAGGAAAGGATTTTGGAATCCAGGGTAAGACTCATACCAGCCACACCAAACACACCGTATAACTCATGATAAACTTACCCAGTTAACAGTATGAACAACAACAGAGCATCAGACATACCTGATGCAACCATAACATAACCCTTATGTAAGCAATAACTATATACAAGCATTGCAGAAGAAGTCAGCACTTGGGACGGGCGCCCAGCATCCACTACGGACTACGAGAAATAGATTTACCGGTAAGTAAAATCTTATTTTCTCTAACGTCCTAGTGGATGCTGGGGAGTCCGTAAGGACCATGGGGATTATACCAAAGCTCCCAAACGGGCGGGAGAGTGCGGATGACTCTGCAGCACCGAATGAGCAAACACAAGGTCCTCCTCAGCCAGGGTATCAAACTTGTAGAATTTTGCAAAAGTGTTTGAACCCGACCAAGTAGCTGCTCGGCAAAGCTGTAATGCCGAGACCCCTCGGGCAGCCGCCCAAGAAGAGCCCACCTTCCTTGTGGAATGGGCTTTTACTGATTTTGGAGATGGCAATCCAGCCGCAAAATGAGCCTGCTGAATCGTGTTACAGATCCAGCGAGCAATAGTTTGCTTTGAAGCAGGAGCACCCAGCTTGTTGGATGCATACAGGGTAAACAACGACTCAGTTTTCCTGACTCCAGCCGTTCTGGCTACATAAACCTTCAAAGCCCTGACTACCTCTAGTAACTTGGCATCCTCCAAGTCACGAGTAGCCGCAGGCACCACAATAGGTTGGTTCAAATGAAAAGATGACACCATCTTTTGCAGAAAGTGCGGACGAGTCCGTAATCCTGCCCTGTCCATATGGAAAACCAGATAGGGGTTTTTATGTGACAAAGCCGCCAATTCTGACACACGCCTAGCCGAAGCTAAGGCCAATAACATGACCACTTTCCACGTGAGATATTTTAACTCCACGGTCTTAAGTGGCTCAAACCAGTGAGATTTCAGGAAACTCAACACCACGTTAAGATCCCAAGGTGCCACTGGTGGCACAAAAGGGGGCTGAATATGCAGCACTCCCTTTACAAACGTCTGAACTTCAGGTAGAGAAGCTAGTTTTTTTATGAAAGAAAATGTATAGGGCCAAAATCTGGACCTTAATGGACCCCAATTTTAGGCCCAAAGTCACTCCCGACTGTAGGAAGTGAAGGAAACGGCCCAGCTAGAATTCCTCTGTAGAGGCATTCCTGGCCTCACACCAAGCAACATATTTTCGCCGTATACGGTGATAATGTTTAGCCGTCACATCCTTCCTAGCCTTTATCAGCGTAGGAATAACCTCATCTGGAATCCCTTTGTTCTACTAGGATCCGGCGTTCAACCGCCATGCCGTCAAACACAGCTGCGGTAAGTCTTGGAACAGACAAGGTCCCTGCTGCAACAGATCCTGCCCTAGAGGCAGAGGCCATGAGTCCTCTGTGAGCATTTCTTGCAGCTCTGGATACCAAGTCCTTCTTGGCCAATCCGGAACAATGAGTATTGTTCTCACTCCTCTTTTCCTTATGATTCTCAGCACCGTGGGTACGAGAGGAAAAGGAGGAAACACATAAACCAACTGGAACATCCACGGTGTCACCAGTGTGTCTACAGTTATCGCCTGAGATTCTCCAGACCTGGCGCAATACCTCTGTAGCTTTTTGGTGAGGCGGGATGCCATCATGACCACCTGTGGCAATTCCCACCGACCTACAATCTGCGCGAATACTTCTTGATGAAGTCCCCCCTCTCCCGGGTGGAGGTCGTGCCTGCTGAGGAAGTCTGCTTCCCAGTTGTCCACTCCCGGAATGAACACTGCTGACAGTGCTTGTACGTGATTCTCCGCCCATCGAAGAATTCTGGTGGCTTCCGCCATCGCCACCCTGCTCCATGTGCCGCCCTGGCGGTTTACATGAGCCACTGCGGTGATGTTGTCTGATTGAATCAGCACCGATTGGTTGCGAAGCAGGGTCTCCGCTTGACTTAGGGCGTTGTATATGGCCCTTAGTTCCAGGATATTGATGTGAAGGCAAGTCTCCAGACTTGACCACAGCCCTTGGATACTTCTTCCCTGAGTTACTGCCCCCCACCCTCGGAGGCTTGCATCCGTGGTCACCAGGACCCAGTCCTGAATGCCGAACCTGCGGCCCTCGAGAAGGTGAGTACTCTGCAGCCACCACAGGAGAGACACCCTGGCCCCGGGGGATAGGGTGATTAACCGATGCATCTAAAGATGTGATCAGGACCACTTTGTCCAGTAAGTCCCATTAGAAGGTCCTCTCATGGAACCTGCCGAAAGGAATGGCCTCGTATGATGCCACCATCCTTCCCAGGACTCGAGTGCAGTGATGCACTGACACCTGTTTTGGTTTTAATAGATTCCTGACCAGTGTCACGAGCTCCTGAGCTCTCTCTATCGGGAGATAAACCCTTTTCTGGTCTGTGTCTAGGATCATGCCTAGGAGAGGCAGATGAGCTGTAGGAACCAACTGCGACTTTGGAATATATAGAATCCAGCCGTGTTGCCGTTACATTTCCAGAGAAAGTGATACGCTGTTCAGCCACTGCTCTCTTGATCTCGCTTTTATGAGGAGATCGTCCAAGTACGTGATAATAGTGACACCTTGCTTCCGCAGGAGCACCAACATTTCCGCCATTACCTTGGTGAATATTCTCGGGGCCGTGGAGAGACCAAACGGCAACGTCTGAAATTGGTAATGACAATCCCGTACCGCAATTCCGAGGTACGCCTGATGAGGTGGATAAATGGGGACATGAAGGTATGCCTCCTTTATGTCCCGAGTCACGATAAAATCTCCCCCTTTCAGGCTTGTAACGACCGCTCTTAGCGATTCCATCTTGAACTTGAACCTTTTCAGGTATATGTTCAGGGATTTTTAATTCAATATGGGTCTGACCGAACCGTCTGGTTTCGGGACTACCACATGGTCGAATAATAACCGCCTCCTTGTCGAAGGAGGGGAACCTTGACCACCACCTGTTGAAGATACAATTTGTGAATTGCAGTTAACCCTGTTTCCCTCTCGTGGGGGGAAGCCGGCAGGGCCGTCAGTGAGGAGGCCTCTTCTCAAAGTCCAGCTTGTATCTCTGAGATACAATATCTATAGCTCAGGGATCTAACAGGGAGCGAACCCACTTGTTGCAGAACTTACGAAAGCGTGACCCCACCGGGCCTAGCTCCGTCTGTGGAGCCCCAGCGACATGCGGTGGATTTTCATAGAGGCCGGGTAGAACTTCTGTTCCGGGAAACTAGCTGTGTTGTGCAGCTTCTTTCCTCTGGCCCCGCCTCTGGCAAGAAAGGACGCACCTCGGACTTTCTTGTTTCTTTATTCGAAAGGCTGCATTTGATAATGACGTGCTTTCCTAGGCTGTGCAGGAATATAAGGCAAAATATCAGAATTACCAGCTATAGCCGTGGAGACCAGGTCCGAGAACCCTTCTCCACACAATCCTCAGCCTTCCATATGCCACTTAAGTTGGCATCATCTGTCCATTGCATATTCTACAGGACACGTCAAGCAGAAATCGACATAGCTTTGACTCTAGGACCCAGTATACTCATGTCTCTTTGGGCATGTTTGATTATATATATCTCTTAAGACAGCATCTTTAATATATATATACATATCTCTCTATATACATATATATATACATATATATATATATATATATATATATATATTAGTGATGTGCACCAGAAATTTTTCGGGTTTTGTGTTTTGGTTTTGATTCAGCGGCCGTGTTTTGGGTTCGAACGCGTTTTGGCAAAACCTCACCGAATTTTTTTTGTTGGATTCGGGTGTTTTTTTCAAAAAACACTAAAAAAACAGCCTAAATCATAGAATTTGGGGGTCATTTTGATCCCATAGTATTATTAACCTCAATAACCATAATTTCCACTCATTTCCAGTCTATTCTGAAAAACTCACACCTCACAATCTTATTTTTAGTCCTAAAATTTGCACCGAGGTAGCTGTGTGACTAAGCTAAGCGACCCAAGTGGCCGACACAAACACCTGGCCCATCTAGGAGTGGCACTGCAGTGTCAGACAGGATGGCCCTTCAAAAAAATACTCCCCAAACAGCACATGATGCAAAGAAAAAAAGAGGCGCAATGAGGTAGCTGTGTGACTAAGATAAGTGACCCAAGTGGCCGACACAAACACCTGGCCCATCTAGGAGTGGCACTGCAGTGTCACGCAGGATGGCCCTTCAAAAAAATACTCCCCAAACAGCACATGACGCAAAGAAAAAAAGAGGCGCACCAAGGTCGCTGTGTGACTAAGTTAAGCGACACAAGTGGCCGACACAAACACCTGGCCCATCTAGGAGTGGCACTGCAGTGTCACGCAGGATGGCCCTTCAAAAAAATACTCCCCAAACAGCACATGACGCAAAGAAAAATGAAAGAAAAAACAGGTGCAAGATGGAATTGTCCTTGGGCCCTCCCACCCACCCTTATGTTGTAAAAACAGGACATGCACACTTTAACGAACCCATCATTTCAGCGACAGGGTCTGCCACACGACTGTGACTGAAATGACTGGTTGGTTTGGGCCCCCACCTAAAAAGAAGCAATCAATCTCTCCTTGCACAAACTGGCTCTACGGAGGCAAGATGTCCACCTCATCATCATCGTCCGATTCATCACCCCTTTCACTGTGTACATCCCCCTCCTCACAGATTATTAATTCGTCCCCACTGGAATCCACCATCTCAGGTCCCCGTGTACTTTCTGGAGGGAATTGCTGCTGGTGAATGTCTCCACGGGGGAATTGATTATAATTCATTTTAATGAACATCATCTTCTCCACATTTTCTGGAAGTAACCTCGTACGCCGATTGCTGACAAGGTGAGCGGCGGCACTAAACACTCTTTCGGAGTACACACTGGAGGGAGGGCAACTTAGGTAGAATAAAGCCAGTTTCTGCAAGGGCCTCCAAATTGCCTCTTTTTCCTGCCAGTATACGTACGGACTGTCTGACGTGCCTACTTGGATGCGGTCACTCATATAATCCTCCACCATTCTTTCAATGGTGAGAGAATCATATGCAGTCACAGTAGACGACATGTCAGTAATCGTTGGCAGGTCCTTCAGTCCGGACCAGATGTCAGCACTCGCTCCAGACTGCCCTGCATCACCGCCAGCGGGTGGGCTCGGAATTCGTAGCCTTTTCCTCGCACCCCCAGTTGCGGGAGAATGTGAAGGAGGAGATATTGACGGGTCGCGTTCCGCTTGATTTGACAATTTTCTCACCAGCAGGTCTTTGAACCTCTGCAGACTTGTGTCTGCCGGAAAGAGAGATACAACGTAGGTTTTAAATCTAGAATCGAGCACGGTGGCCAAAATGTAGTGCTCTGATTTCAACAGATTGACTACCCGTGAATCCTGGTTAAGCGAATGAAGGGCTCCATCCACAAGTCCCACATGCCTAGCGGAATCGCTCTGTTTTAGCTCCTCCTTCAATGCCTCCAGCTTCTTCTGCAAAAGCCTGATGAGGGGAATGACCTGACTCAGGCTGGCAGTGTCTGAACTGACTTCACGTGTGGCAAGTTCAAAAGGTTGCAGAACCTTGCACAACGTTGAAATCATTCTCCACTGCGCTTGAGACAGGTGCATTCCACCTCCTTTGCCTATATCGTGGGTAGATGTATAGGCTTGAATGGCATTTTGCTGCTCCTCCATCCTCTGAAGCATATAGAGGGTTGAATTCCACCTTGTTACCACCTCTTGCTTCAGATGATGGCAGGGCAGGTTCAGGTGTTTTTGGTGGTGCTCCAGTCTTCTGTACGCGGTGCCTGTACGCCGAAAGTGGCCCGCAATTCTTCTGGCCACCGACAGCATCTCTTGCACGCCCCTGTCGTTTTTTAAATAATTCTGCACCACCAAATTCAAGGTATGTGCAAAACATGGGACGTGCTGGAATTTGCCTAGATGTAATGCACGCACAATATTGCTGGCGTTGTCCGATGCCACAAATCCCCAGGAGAGTCCAATTGGGGTAAGCCATTCTGCGATGATCTTCCTCAGTTGCCGTAAGAGGTTTTCAGCTGTGTGCGTATTCTGGAAAGCGGTGATACAAAGCATAGCCTGCCTAGGAACGAGTTGGCGTTTGCGAGATGCTGCTACTGGTGCCGCCGCTGTTGTTCTTGCAGCGGGAGGCAATACATCTACCCAGTGGGCTGTCACAGTCATGTAGTCCTGAGTCTGCCCTGCTCCACTTGTCCACATGTCCGTGGTTAAGTGGACATTGGGTACAACTGCATTTTTTAGGACACTGGTGACTCTTTTCTGAGGTCTGTGTACATTTTCGGTATCGCCTGCCTAGAGAAATGGAACCTAGATGGTATTTGGTACCGGGGACACAGTACCTCAATCAAGTCTATAGTTGGCTCTGAAGTAACGATGGATACCGGAACCACGTTTCTCACCGCCCAGGCTGCCAAGGCCTCAGTTATCCGCTTTGCAGCAGGATGACTGCTGTGATATTTCAACTTCCTCGCAAAGGACTGTTGGACAGTCAATTGCTCACTGGAAGTAGTACAAGTGGTCTTCCGACTTCCCCTCTGGGATGCCGATCGACTCCCAGCAGCAACAACAGCAGCGCCAGCAGCAGTAGGCGTTACACTCAAGGATGCATCGGAGGAATGCCAGGCAGGAGAGGACTCGTCACACTTGCCAGTGACATGGCCTGCAGGACTATTGGCTTTCCTGGGTAAGGAGGAAATTGACACTGAGGGAGTTGGTGGTGTGGTTTGCAGGAGCTTGGTTACAGATTTAGTGGTCAGTGGACTGCTTCCGCTGTCACCCAAAGTTTTTGAACTTGTCACTGACTTATGATGAATGTGCTGCAGGTGACGTATAAGGGAGGATGTTCCGAGGTGGTTAACGTCCTTACCCCTACTTATTACAGCTTGACAAAGGCAACACACGGCTTGACACCTGTTGTCCGCATTTGTGTTGAAATAATTCCACACCAAAGAGCTGATTTTTTTTGTATTTTGACCAGGCATGTCAATGGCCATATTCCTCCCACGGACAACAGGTGTCTCCCCGGGTGCCTGACTTAAACAAACCACCTCACCATCAGAATCCTCCTTGTCAATTTCCTCCCCAGCGCCAGCAACACCCATATCCTCATCCTGGTGTACTTCAACACTGACATCTTCAATTTGACTATCAGGAACTGGACTGCGGGTGCTCCTTCCAGCACTTGCAGGGGGCGTGCAAATGGTGGAAGGCGCAAGCTCTTCCCGTCCAGTGTTGGGAAGGTCAGGCATCGCAACCGACACAATTGGACTCGACACAATTGGACTCTCCTTGGGGATTTGTGATTTCGAAGAACGCACAGTTCTTTGCTGTGCTTTTGCCAGCTTAAGTCTTTTCATTTTTCTAGCGAGAGGCTGAGTGCTTCCATCCTCATGTGAAGCTGAACCACTAGCCATGAACATAGGCCAGGGCCTCAGCCGTTCCTTGCCACTCCGTGTCGTAAATGGCATATTGGCAAGTTTACGCTTCTCCTCAGACGCTTTTAATTTTGATTTTTGGGTAATTTTTTTACTGATCTTTTGTGTTTTGGATTTTACATGCTCTGTACTATGACATTGGGCATCGGCCTTGGCAGACGACGTTGATGGCATTTCATCGTCTCGGCCATGAGTAGTGGCAGCAGCTTCAGCACGAGGTGGAAGTGGATCTTGATCTTTCCCTATTTTTTTAACCTCCACATTTTTGTTCTCCATATTTTGCGCACAACTAAAAGCCACCACAGGTATACAATGTAGATGGATGGATAGTATAGTATTATTACTTATGGACGACGAATGACGACACAGAGGTAGGTACAGCCGTGGCCTACCGTACTGCTATATATATAATATATACAGAATAATAATAACGGACCTGGTGGACACTGTCAGCAGACTGCTAAACTAGTATGAAGAAAAAAAGCCACCACAGGTATACAATGTAGATGGATACTATTATTACTTATGGACGACGAGTGACGACACAGAGGTAGGTAGGTACAGCAGTGGCCTACCGTACTGCTATATATATAATATAAACAGAATAATAATAACGGACCTGGTGGACACTGTCAGCAGACTGCTAAACTAGTATGAAGAAAAAAAAGCCACCACAGGTATACAATGTAGATGGATGGATAGTATAGTATTATTACTTATGGACGACGAGTGACGACAGAGAGGTAGGTACAGCTCTGGCCTACAGTACTGCTATATATATAATATATACAGAATAATAATAACGGACCTGGTGGACACTGTCAGCAGACTTCTAAACTAGTATGAAGAAAAAAAAGCCACCACAGGTATACAATGTAGATGGATGGATAGTATAGTATTATTACTTATGGACGAGTGACGACACAGAGGTAAGTACAGCCGTGGCCTACCGTACTGCTATATATATAATATATACAGAATAATAATAACGGACCTGGTGGACACTGTCAGCAGACTGCTAAACTAGTATGAAGAAAAAAACCACCACAGGTATACAATGTAGATGGATAATAAGATTTTACTTACCGATAAATCTATTTCTCGTAGTCCGTAGTGGATGCTGGGGACTCCGTCAGGACCATGGGGATTAGCGGCTCCGCAGGAGACAGGGCACAAAAATAAAGCTTTAGGATCAGGTGGTGTGCACTGGCTCCTCCCCCTATGACCCTCCTCCAAGCCTCAGTTAGGATACTGTGCCCGGACGAGCGTACACAATAAGGAAGGATTTTGAATCCCGGGTAAGACTCATACCAGCCACACCAATCACACCGTACAACTTGTGATCTGAACCCAGTTAACAGTATGACAAACGTAGGAGCCTCTGAACAGACGGCTCACAACAATAACAACCCAATTTTTTTGTAACAATAACTATGTACAAGTATTGCAGACAATCCGCACTTGGGATGGGCGCCCAGCATCCACTACGGACTACGAGAAATAGATTTATCGGTAAGTAAAATCTTATTTTCTCTAACGTCCTAGTGGATGCTGGGGACTCCGTCAGGACCATGGGGATTATACCAAAGCTCCCAAACGGGCGGGAGAGTGCGGATGACTCTGCAGCACCGAATGAGAGAACTCCAGGTCCTCTTTAGCCAGGGTATCAAATTTGTAGAATTTTACAAACGTGTTCTCCCCCGACCACGTAGCTGCTCGGCAGAGTTGTAATGCCGAGACCCCTCGGGCAGCCGCCCAGGATGAGCCCACCTTCCTTGTGGAATGGGCCTTGACAGATTTAGGCTGTGGCAGGCCTGCCACAGAATGTGCAAGTTGAATTGTGCTACAAATCCAACGAGCAATCGTCTGCTTAGAAGCAGGAGCACCCAACTTGTTGGGTGCATACAGTATAAACAGCGAGTCAGATTATCTGACTCCAGCCGTCCTTGAAATATATATTTTTTAATGCCCTGACAACGTCCAGCAACTTGGTATCCTCCAAATCGCTAGTAGCCGCAGGCACCACAATAGGCTGGTTCAGGTGAAACGCTGACACCACCTTAGGCAGAAACTGAGGACGCGTCCGCAGTTCTGCCCTGTCCGAATGGAAAATCAGATATGGGCTTTTATACGATAAAGCCGCCAATTCTGACACTCTCCTGGCTGAAGCCAGGGCCAGTAGCATGGTTACTTTCCATGTAAGATATTTCAAATCCACCGATTTGAGTGGCTCAAACCAATGGGATTTGAGAAAATCCAAAACTACATTAAGGTCCCACGGAGCCACTGGGGGCACAACCGGGGGCTGTATATGTAGTACTCCTTTTACAAAAGTCTGGACTTCAGGAACTGAAGCCAATTCTTTCTGGAAGAAAATCGACAGGGCCGAAATTTGAACCTTAATGGACCCCAATTTGAGGCCCATAGACAATCCTGTTTGCAGGAAATGTAGGAATCGACCCAATTGAAATTCCTCCGTGGGGGCCTTCCTGGCCTCACACCACGCAACATATTTTCTCCAAATGCGGTGATAATGTTGTGCAGTCACCTCCTTCCTGGCTTTTACCAGTGTAGGAATGACCTCTTCCGGAATGCCTTTTTCCCTTAGAATTCGGCGTTCAACCGCCATGCCGTCAAACGCAGCCGCGGTAAGTCTTGGAATAGACACGGTCCCTGCTGAAGCAGGTCCCGTCTTAGAGGTAGAGGCCACGGATCTTCCGTGAGCATCTCCTGAAGTTCCGGGTACCAAGTTCTTCTTGGCCAATCCGGAGCCACGAGTATCGTTCTTACTCCCCTTTGCCGTATAATTCTCAGTACTTTTGGTATGAGAGGCAGAGGAGGAAACACATACACTGACTGGAACACCCACGGTGTTACCAGAGCGTCCACAGCTATTGCCTGAGGGTCTCTTGACCTGGCGCAATACCTGTCCAGTTTTTTGTTGAGGCGAGACGCCATCATATCCACCTTTGGTTTTTCCCAACGGTTCACAATCATGTGGAAGACTTCTGGATGAAGTCCCCACTCTCCCGGGTGTAGATCGTGTCTGCTGAGGAAGTCTGCTTCCCAGTTGTCCACTCCCGGAATGAACACTGCTGACAGTGCTATCACATGATCTTCCGCCCAGCGAAGAATCCTTGCAGCTTCTGCCATTGCTCTCCTGCTTCTTGTGCCGCCCTGTCTGTTTACGTGGGCGACTGCCGTGATGTTGTCCG
The DNA here is from genome assembly GCF_028390025.1 of Pseudophryne corroboree. Lineage (NCBI taxonomy): Eukaryota > Metazoa > Chordata > Amphibia > Anura > Myobatrachidae > Pseudophryne > Pseudophryne corroboree. The sequence goes on along the minus strand of NC_086444.1, from coordinate 23,192,625 downwards.
ACTGGATCAACACCGGCTGACCCTGAAGCAGGGGTTTTGCCAGGCTTAGAGCATTGTAAATCGCTCTTAGCTCCAGTATATTTATGTGAAGAGACATCTCCAGGCTTGACCATACTCCCTAGAAGTTTCTTCCCTGTGTGACCGCTCCCCAGCCTCTCAGACTGGCATCCGTGGTCACCAGGACCCAGTCCTGTATGCCGAATCTGCGGCCCTCTAACAGATGAGCACTCTGCAACCACCACAGAAGAGACACCCTTGTCCGTGGCGATAAGGTTATCCGCTGATGCATCTGCAGATGCGATCCGGACCATTTGTCCAGCAGATCCCACTGAAAAGTTTGTGCGTGGAATCTGCCGAATGGAATCGCTTCGTAAGAAGCCACCATCTTTCCCAGGACTTTTGTGCATTGATGCACAGACACTTTCCCTGGTTTTAGGAGGTTCCTGACAAGTTCGGATAACTCCCTGGCTTTCTCCTCCGGAAGAAACACCTTTTTCTGAACCGTGTCCAGAATCATTCCCAGGAACAGCAGACGTGTCGTCGGGGTCAATTGAGATTTTGGAAAATTCAGAATCCACCCGTGCTGTTGCAGCACTACTTGGGTTAGTGCTACTACGTCCCCCAGCTGTTCCCTGGACCTTGCCCTTATCAGGAGATCGTCCAAGTAAGGGATAATTAATACGCCTTTTCTTCGCAGAAGAAACATCATTTCGGCCATTACCTTGGTAAAGACCCGAGGTGCCGTGGACAATCCAAACGGCAGCGTCTGAAACTGATAATGACAGTTTTGCACCACGAACCTGAGGTACCCTTGATGTGAAGGGCAAATTGGGACATGCAGGTAAGCATCCTTGATGTCCAGGGACACCATAAAGTCCCCTTCTTCCAGATTCGCTATCACTGCTCTGAGTGACTCCATCTTGAACTTGAATTTTTGTATGTACAGGTTCAAAGATTTCAGATTTAGAATAGGTCTTACCGAGCCGTCCGGCTTCGGTACCACAAATAGTGTGGAATAATACCCCTTTCCCTGTTGTAGGAGGGGTACCTTGACTATCACCTGCTGAGAATACAGCTTGTGAATGGCTTCCAATACCGTCGCCCTGTCTGAGGGAGACGTTGGGAGAGCAGACTTTAGGAACCGGCGAGGGGGAGACTTCTCGAATTCCAACCTGTAACCCTGAGATACTATCTGCAGGATCCAGGGGTCCACCTGTGAGTGAGCCCACTGTGCGCTGAAATTCTTGAGTCGACCCCCCACCGCCCCTGAGTCCGCTTGTAAAGCCCCAACGTCATGCTGAGGGCTTTGCAGAAGCCGGGGGGGGGGGCTTCTGCTCCTGGGAAGAAGCTGCTTGGTGCACTCTCTTACCCTTTCCTTTGCCTCGGGGCAAATATGACTGTCCTTTCGCCCGCTTGTTCCTATAGGAACGAAAGGACTGCGGCTGAAAAGACGGTGTCTTTTTCTGTTGGGAGAGGACCTGAGGTAAAAAGGTGGATTTCCCGGCTGTTGCCGTGGCCACCAAATCCGATAGACCGACCCCAAATAATTCCTCCCCCTTATACGGCAATACTTCCATATGCCGTTTGGAATCCGCATCACCTGACCATTGTCGCGTCCATAAACTTCTTCTGGCAGATATGGACATCGCACTTACTCTCGATGCCAGAGTGCAAATATCCCTCTGAGCATCTCGCATATAAAGAAAAGCATCCTTTAATTGCTCTAAAGTCAATAAAATACTGTCCCTATCTAGGGTATCAATATTTTCAGTCAGGGAATCCGACCAAACCACCCCAGCACTGCACATCCATGCAGAGGCGATGGCTGGTCGCAGTATAACACCAGTATGAGTGTATATACTTTTCAGGGTAGTTTCCAGCCTCCTATCCGCTGGATCCTTGAGGGCGGCCGTTTCAGGAGACGGTAACGCCACTTGTTTTGATAAGCGTGTGAGCGCCTTATCCACCCTAGGGGGTGTTTCCCAGCGCGCCCTAACCTCTGGCGGGAAAGGATATAATGCCAATAACTTCTTTGAAATTAGCAGTTTTCTATCGGGGTTAACCCACGCTTCATCACACACTTCATTCAATTCGTCTGATTCAGGAAAAACTACAGGTAGTTTTTTCAGACCCCACATAATACCCCTTTTTGTGGTACATGCAGTATCAGAGATATGCAAAGCCTCCTTCATTGCCGTGATCATATAACGTGTGGCCCTACTGGAAAATACGTTTGTTTCTTCACCGTCGACACTAGATTCGGTGTCCGTGTCTGGGTCTGTGTCGACCGACTGAGGTAAAGGGCGTTTTACAGCCCCTGACGGTGTCTGAGACGCCTGTACAGGTACTAACTGGTTTGCCGGCCGTCTCATGTCGTCAACTGATTTTTGTAATGTGCTGACATTATCACGTAATTCCATAAACAAAGCCATCCATTCCGGTGTCGACTCCCTAGGGGGTGACATCACCATTACCGGCAATTGCTCCGCCTCCACACCAACATCGTCCTCATACATGTCGCCACACACGTACCGACACACAGCAGACACACAGGGAATGCTCTTATCGAAGACAGGACCCCACTAGCCCTTTGGGGAGACAGAGGGAGAGTTTGCCAGCACACACCCAAGCGCTATAAATATATAGGAACAACCCTATAGAAGTGTTGTCTCCCTTATAGCAGCTTAATATATCAAAAAACGCCAAAAAAGTGCCCCCCCCTCTCTGTTTTACCCTGTTTCTGTAGTGCAGTGCAGGGGAGAGTCCTGGGAGCCTTCCTCGCAGCGGAGCTGAGCAGGAAAATGGCGCTGTGTGCTGAGGAGATAGGCCCCGCCCCCTATTTCGGCGGGCTCTTCTCCGGTGTTTGTGAGACCTGGCAGGGGTTAAATACATCCATATAGCCCCAGGGGCTATATGTGATGTATTTTTTAGCCAGAACAAGGTATTCTCATTGCTGCCCAGGGCGCCCCCCGCAGCGCCCTGCACCCTCCGTGACCGCTGGTGTGAAGTGTGTGACAACAATGGCGCACAGCTGCAGTGCTGTGCGCTACCTCATGAAGACTGAAAAGTCTTCTGCCGCCGGTTTCTGGACCTCTTCACTTTTCGGCATCTGCAAGGGGGTCGGCGGCGCGGCTCTGGGACCGGACTCCATGGCTGGGCCTGTGTTCGATCCCTCTGGAGCTAATGGTGTCCAGTAGCCTAAGAAGCCAATCCATCCTGCACGCAGGTGAGTTCACTTCTTCTCCCCTAAGCCCCTCGTTGCAGTGAGCCTGTTGCCAGCAGGACTCACTGTAAAATAAAAAACCTAAAAACTTTTTCTAAGCAGCTCTTTAGGAGAGCCACCTAGATTGCACCCTGCTCGGACGGGCACAAAAACCTAACTGAGGCTTGGAGGAGGGTCATAGGGGGAGGAGCCAGTGCACACCACCTGATCCTAAAGCTTTATTTTTGTGCCCTGTCTCCTGCGGAGCCGCTAATCCCCATGGTCCTGACGGAGTCCCCAGCATCCACTAGGACGTCAGAGAAACTATTATTACTTATGGACGACGAGTGACGACACAGAGGTAGGTAGGTACAGCAGTGGCCTACCGTACTGCTATATATATAATATACTGTATAATAAATGGACCTGGTGGACACTGTCAGCAGACTGCTAAACTACTAGTATAAAGAAAAAAAGCCACCACAGGAGTGTTTTTCAGGCAGACAAACGTATACTGAACTGGTGGTCACTGTCAGCAAAACTGTGCACTGTACTCCTGCTATAACTGCTCCCCAGTACCCACAATTAGGCAGTGTGAGCAGTGCACTCAGCACAGATAGATCATGCAGCACACTGAGCACAGATATGGTATGGAGCATTTTTTTTCAGGCAGAGAACGGATTAAACTGGTGGTCACACTCACTACTATCAGCAAAACCCTGCACTGTACTCCAAACAGCTGCTCCCCGTCCCCAATCCTCCCCACAATTATAACAATGTCACTCTTAGTCTTTTCTATTATGACTATAACGGAGAGGACGCCAGCCACGTCCTCTCCCTATCAATCTCAATGCACATGTGAAAATGGCGGCGACGCGCGGCTGCTTATATAGAATCCGAATCTCGCGAGAATCCGACAGCGGGATGATGACGTTCGGGAACGCTCGGTTTACCCGAGCCACACGGGAGAATCCGAGCACGGCTCGGACCCGTGTAAAAAGGCTGAAGTTCGGGGGGGGGTTCGGTTTCCGAGAAACCGAACCCGCTCATCACTAATATATATACACATACTAGGGTCTCAATTTCTGCTGATAAGGTACCTGTCCACGCTGCCCCAGCGCTATAAACCCATGCCGACACAATCGCCGGTCTGAGTAGTGTACCAGAATGTGCACGCTATTTGCAGGATCCCTGAGAATAGCTAGGGCTACCTTCTGGGCAAACGTGACACCCTAGGTGAAGATTCCCATCACATCCTGGCCCTAGTAGGGAAAGGATACTGCCTGAGAATTCTTTATGGGAAGCTGCAGTCTCTTGTCTGGAGATTCCCGCTCTTTTTCCTCATGAGAGGAGGGAAATTTACCTCAGCTTTCTTCCCCTTAAACATGTGTACCCTTGTGTCAGGGACAAATGAGTCATCAGTGATATGCAAATCATCTTTTAAACATATCATATCAATAAACATATATTGAATACTTTTCTGACATTTTGGCTGTAACTTTGCTTTATCGTAGTCGACACTGGCGTCAAACTCTGTGTTGATATCAGTGTTTATTATTTTGGATAGTGAGCATTGTGAGACTCTGAAGGTCTCTGCGCCATAGGGACAGACATGGGTAGATTTCCTGTCTATTCTGTAATCTTTTGTGCAATAAAATCACCTTAGCACTTACACATATCCAAACAAGTGTCGGCGTTGTCGACGGAGACACCCTCTCACACACATATTTGCTCTATCTCCTCCTTAGGGGAGCCTTTTACCTCAGACATGTCGACACACACGTACCGACACACCACACACACCGGGGATGCTCTATTTGAAGACCGTTCCCCCACAAGGCCCTTTGGAGAAACAGAGAGAGAGTATGCCAGCACACACCCCAGCGCTATATGACCCAGGAATCACACAGTAACTTAGTGTTAACCCAGTAGCTGCTGTATATATTGTTTTTACGCCAAATTTTATGTGCCCCCCCTCTCTTTTTCACCCTCTTCTATCGTGCTTCTGCAGGGGAGAGCCTGGGGAGCTTCCTCTCAGCGGAGCTGTGGAGAGAAAATGGCGCTGGTGAGTGCTGAGGAAGAAGGCCCCGCCCCCTCAGCGGCGGGCTTCTGTCCCACGATTTTGTGTAAAAATAATGGCGGGGGCTCATGCATATTACAGTCCCCAGCTGTATATATGCTGCTTTTTGCCAGGAGGTACTCAATTGCTGCCCAGGGCGCCCCACCCCTGCGCCCTACAGTGACCGGAGTGTGTGAGTTAGTGTGGGAGCAATGGCGCACAGCTGCAGTGCTGTGCGCTACCTCATATGAAGACAGGAGTCTTCTGCCACCGATTTTGACGTCTTCTTGCTTCACCCGCCGGCTTCTGTCTTCTGGCTCTGCGAGGGGGAGGCGGCGCGGCTCTGGGAACGGACGACTAAGGTTAGGTTCCTGTGTTCGATCCCTCTGGAGCTAATGGTGTCCAGTAGCCTAAGACGCGCAACCTAGCCGCAATTAGTAGGTTTGCTTCTCTCCCCTCAGTCCCACGTAGCAGAGAGTCTGTTGCCAGCAGAAGCTCTCTGAAAATAAAAAAACCTAACTAAAATACTTTCTTATTAGCAAGCTCAGGAGAGCTCACTAAAATGCACCCAGCTCAGTCCGGGCACAGATTCTAACTGAGGTCTGGAGGAGGGGCATAGAGGGAGGAGCCAGTGCACACCAGTAGTACTAAATCTTTCTTAGAGTGCCCAGTCTCCTGCGGAGCCCGTCTATTCCCCATGGTCCTTACGGAGTCCCCAGCATCCACTAGGACGTTAGAGAAAAAGACTACCTTACACCACCGTTTTTGACCCTGCACCAACAGACCTCAGCCATCACAGGAAAGAAAACAATTCCACCATATTAAGCCCCACACAGTAATGCCCCTTGCACCATATTATGCCACACACCATATTATGCCACACAAGTCCCATGACTCATTATGCCCCACAGTTTAGGCTTCTAATTACTTTTAAACTACCTGCTCGTTGCCAGGGGTTTCATGCTCTGGCTCTGGGTGTCATGCTCGTTCCCAGGGGTGTGTAATGCTCGTTGTCAGCAGTAATGCTCGTTACCAGGGGTGTATACGTGCTGCGCCAGCCAACAGTGCTGCTCCCCTTCCTCCCTCCCATAGTACTCCGCTTGGGGGGGGGGCGGAGTTTCATGAAATGCCGCGGTTGCATTGTGACATCATGACGCAACTGTGTCATTTCACAAAACTCTGCTCCCCCCTGAGCGGAGTGCTATGGGAGGGAGGAGAGGGAGCAGAATAGGTGCCAACAAGTGCCACAGCGGGGCGCACCATGCGATTGCACGGCTCTGCTGATAAACCATGATGTTTATGATCCATTCCAGTCAGGATTCATGATCTACTAATGGCAAGAGACAGAGGCAACTGTTTAATCTTATTCCTTCTGGATCTCTCTGCAGCATTTGATACTGTGGACCATGGGCTTCTAATTAAGTGCCTGAAGTATTTCTGTGGACTGGATGGCACCATCCTAAGCTGGTTCAAATCATTTCACACCAGTAGGTCACAGAGAGTTTCGTCTGGAGTATACTCATCGACAGCAGTGCCACTGCCATGTGATGTCCCACAGGGTTCTATAATATCCCCCACGCTTTTTGCAGTATACATGATACTGAAATATTCAGGTGCCATGGCCTGGTCTACCACTGCTATGCAGATTCTACACAACTGTACCTGTCCTTTGCTCCGGGCACTGATAACCCAATAAAGGCCGAAAATGGCTGCCTTGCTGAGCTTTAAGAGTGCATGAGTGCCAGTTGGTTGTGACTGAATCCTGATAAAACAGAGGTCCTTATGCAGGGGTGGATTAAGAGTGGAGGGGGCTCACTTCTCTCTGGCATTTGTTGCAGTGCTGTATACTCTGATTTTGTGCCAGAGACAGGTCTCTGGGAACATGGCACCCATGCTCCATATAGGGCTACACCTCTACTGCACAAATCACCAGGAAAATGGCCGCACAAGGGCCCGTGTGCACCACACACCCTGCACCCACTATAGATATGACAATGTCCGTAAGATAGGAGCTCACCATCAAAGGACACAACTGCATCATAGTCAACGAACTAGACTTGCGCTTTGGGGTTCAGAGCTGCAATACACCGACTATGGAGCTTATTCACAGCGGTGCAAGTGGGCCGGTACGGCGCACCGTTAAGAATTTAGCCATGGGTACGCCGTACCCACCGCCGCCGGGCTGCCGCTCACCGTAACTGTACTGCCGCTGGCTGCTATGTGAGGGGAGGAGAGCGCAGTGACTCTCCTACCCCTCAATTATCTGTCATGTCCGGTCTCCGCTCCAGCGACTGCTGCGGCGGGGGGTGATCTCAATAAGGCACCGGTTTGCTATCCAATCAGAGCTCGCGGACCGGCAGCCGCGGCTCCTGATTGGCTGCCGGTCCGCAAGCTCTGATTGGCTAACAAACCGGCGCCTCATTTGAGGTACCCGCCGCCGGAGCTGCAGAGACCGGACTTCAGGAGCATTGAGGGGCAGGAGAGGTGCTGCGCTCTCCTCCCCTCCCCTCACAGAGCACAAACAAGCAGCGTTGAGCAGGGGGCACTGTATATCTGACACTGTGGGGGCAATGTATATCTGGCACTGTGGGGGCAAATGTATATCTGGCACAGTGGGGGCATTGTATATCTGGCACTGTGGGGGCAATGTATATCTGGCACTGTGGGGGCATTGAGTATCTGGCACTGTGGGGCACTGTATATCTGGCACTGTGGGGGCAATGTATATCTGGCACAGTGGGGGCATTGTATATCTGGCACAGAGGGGGCAATGTATATCTGGCACTGTGGGGGTCATATGTGTATCTGGCCCCCCATATGTGTATCACGCCCCAATGTGGCATTTGGCCACGTCCATGTGGCATTTGGCCACACCCATTTTTTGGGCACAGTACCTAGAAGACATTTTTTCTACTTGCACCACTGCTTGTTCAGCATCAGTTGCAATTTTGCTATGGTATGCTGGGGGCCGCCCAGCACAGGTCAAGGCCTTCCAGCATGCTAATGGCGGCCAGCTATGTAATTGAAAACGCCCCGCCCCCACAACGCAGCCCAGCAAACATCACTGCCAGTCAACCAGGCAGAGGCGTTTGCAGTACTGAGATGTCCACGCACGTGCACTGCGGACCCTATGCGTGCACGCTGCCCCTGAAAATTAGGAAATGCAAGTGCATCTCAGCAGCATCTGCAACTGAATAAGGCCCAGTGTGCGGAATCTTGGTGTTATCTTGGATTGTGTAATGACAGGAACATAAATTCCTTGGATTGTGTAACAACAGGAACACAACCAAGCACTTGACTCCCACAGAACATCTGCTTACACTCATACATGCATTTGTACCATCATGCTTGGACTACTGCACTGCCGGCTACCCGGGTCTCCCAGCCGCAGAACTGCACCACTAGCAGCTCATACACTGTAACCTATCAGCACCGGTCCAGCCATAACACCAAATCTCTACTCCCTTCACTGACTGCCTGTAACATGGCAATCTTTTTCAACATTGGCTTAAAGACTTTCAACGTCCTGCATAACCAGGGTCCAAGGTACCTGAAGCAGCTTCTGATCCCATACTGCCCTGCTCGCTTACTCCATCTACAAATCAAGAACTATTAGCAGTACCTAGAATCTACCTTAATTCATCTGGGGGTCGAGCTTTAAGCTGTACATCTCTGATGCTATAGAACTCGCCTCCTTACACAGTATGAGGCCTCTACTCTAGAAAGCGTCAAAAACAGACTCAAGACACTAACTACTGACGCGTTTCACTAATGTCCCTTTTGGTCCTAAAAAAATTACATCCCAAATGCTCAGTTCTCTTTTCTGTTACGTTTATTTTATATATTGTGTTTTGTTAAGTGCAAAAGTAAAGTATCTGTGTCCTATTGGGAGAAAAGTGCTATGTAAATAACATTATTATTATTATTATTATAACTATTATTATTTGATATAGACCAGCATAATCCGCAGCGATCTGCAATTGGGAACAAGCACAATAATAAAACAACAGATAAAGCGGTAAGAGGGCGCTGCTCACAATCTATCCCTACACTGAATTATTCTGGCAGTCTAGCGCCCACTGCTTGTTGGCGTCCCTCGCTCGGCAGCCTGTGTAATCTGTGTGACGTGTTTATGATAACACCGCACCTGTCACCGAGATAACGTAACAGAGTCAAAGTGCACAAGGTAAAGTTCATCCTGGGAATGTCCATCAGGTCTATTATCCGTAGGGGAGCAGAAGGACTACAGGTTAAAAAATGAGAGATGCATTAAGGGGAAGAGTTAGTTACAGAGGCGCAGTCAGGCGGAACGTGCGCCGCACATAGTAGCAGCGATTACGGTAGCTGATTGCTGCCTGCTCCTCCACGGGCTGCGACCACAAAGCACATGCCACGAAGCCGCTCCTGCGGCATCACGCGTGTGGCGGAATTGACCTCTACACATACCAGGCGCTGTTACAATGCAGTGTATCCTGTTAGTTGTTCTGGGTGAATGTAAATTACATTTCCATCAATCTCATTGTGATGTGACAGCTGTCAAGATAATTCTTTATCTGACAGTTCATATAGTATTGTGTATAACCGAGTCACTTCCTCCTCCTCCAAACAAAATGGTGGTGCCTGACTCATACTCATTTAATCATTCCTCCCAACTATCCCGAGTGCAGTGTGGGGGCAAACTGGGAGAGTCAGTGATCACCGCTGCACTTCTCTGCAAAGCAGCCGGTGATCGCTGAATAGATGCGGCATCTATCAGTGCAGGGAAGGTTAGCCGGGGGCTGCCCAGCTGCTCAGGGAGCGCTGGGCGGGATTGGAATGGAAGGTAGGCAGTAACTAGGTCGACAGTGTCTAGGTTGACCACTATTGGTCGACAGGGTCTTTAGGTCGACATGGTCTAGGTCAACAGGTCAAAAGGTCGACATGAGTTTTTAATGTTTTTTTTTTGTATCGTTTTCTTCGTAGAGTGACCGTGAACCCCAATTAGTGTACCCCTTGCACGGCTCGCTTCGCAAATTACCGTTCCAATCGTAGTCCACGTGGATCGTTAAGTATGAAAAGGTTCAGAAAAAATTGTGAAAAACTCATGTCGACCTTTTGACCTGTCGACCTAGAACATGTCGACCTAGAGACCCCGTCGACCTAGAGACCGGATCCCGCGCTGGGCACCACACAAAATGATCGAAAAGTGGGTTGCGACACTAGACCACTCGGCACTAAACCACTCACCTCCACCCAGAGCTGGCCCTACCTAATATGATGCCCTAGGCAAGATTTTGGCTGGTGCCGCCTAGCACCACCGCTAGTTTCACCTCCGACCCGGCACCCCTTTCCCAGCAGGATCACCCCTCACCCATAGAAGTCCTCGTTTTTGTGTTCCTACCCCCTACAGTATATTTTAAATAGGAACAGTGTGCACATTCAGTGCACAGGCCTTTTTTTTTTTTTTAAAGAAAATGCATCTTATTTGCATTACTATGTGGCTAGGATGCACAAGCAGTTTCTGCTGATTAAAATGTATGCGGAATGCCTATATTCTGTGTGCGACTGTATCTGCATACAAAATGCTGTGTTACAGTCATTTCCAGGAATACAGTGTAGCATAGCATTTCATATGCAGATAGAGCCGCGGCCACACACAGAATATAGGCATGCTGCATATCATTTTAATCAGCAGAACCTGCTTGTTCTCCTAGGCACACGAAAATGCCCTAGGCATTTGCCTAGTTTGCCTATGCCTAGGGCCGGCTCTGCCTCCACCCAAGGCCATGCCCACTCCCCTTTTCCTTTTGCGGACGCGCTTTTGCCGTGGCAAGTCCAGCTTCGCCTTCAACAAAAGTTGGGAGGTATGATTTCATTACTTTTGTAACACAAGAAATACGGCAGTGGAAACTCTGACACGCTCCCTCTTTCACATGACGTTGTTTGTAGTTCTGTTCTAGGACTCTGTGGAAACCTCTTTCCCCATACATATTATATTCTACAGGGCGAGGTAAAAAAACCTCCTAGATGTTAAAGATTAACAAAAAAGGCACGGTAAATGCTAATCAGAATGTTAGTACATAATGTAAAAGTGCCTGGAATACAGTTTATCTTCAGTTGGTTTTGATATGTTATTTATTTGCATTTAGCAGCTGTCAGTTCATTAATGGTCCTTGGTGGATGTGTGTGGACCTCAGCTGTCAGATGGTCCCGTTGGCTGTGTAGGGGCCTTTCATGAAGCTGATGAGGATTGTTTTCCACCCAGTAGTGAAGATTCTGCTTGTTAGCGTAGCCAGACAAATGACAGTGAGCTTCATCAGGAAGTTGCAGCAATAATGCCAGAAATTACCTTTAGTGTGGAACTTCAGAAATATCTTTCAGTGTGGAAGCACCAGCGATGAACGATGCGCGGCCCCGCACTCGTTCATCGCTGGTGCCCCGTTGCTTGTGTATGCAGGCCAATATGGACGATCACGTCCATATTTACATGCACTGCTATGGAGCCGGGTGACGGGGGGGAGTGAAGAAACTTCACTCCCCCCGTCACTGCCCCCCAGCCGCCGGGTCGCCCGTATCCGCCGTCGGGCAGCTTGCGCAATGTGTAGGGCCCATAACTCTGACAAGAATTAAGCTCCTCCCTCTCCTCAGACCCAGCACTGATTACACTATGCACTCTGACAGGAATTAGGCTCCTCCCTCTCCTCAGACCCAGCACTGATTACACTACATACCTGGCAGGAATTAGGCTCCTCCTCTTAGACCCAGCACTGACTACACTACACACTCTGACAGGACTTAGGCTCCTCCCTCTCCTCAGGGCCAGCACTGACTACGCTACACACTCTGACAGGAATTAGGCTCCTCCCTCTCCTCAGGGCCAGCACTGACTACGCTACACACTCTGACAGGAATTAGGCTCCTCCCTCTCCTCAGGGCCAGCAGCGACTACACTACACACTGGGGGTATTTCCAAGTTGATCGAAGCAGGATTTTTGATAGCAATTGGGCAAAACCATGGGGGTCATTCCGAGTTGTTCGCTCGTTATATTTTTCTCGCAACGGAGCGATTAGTCGCTTATTGCGCATGCGCAATGTCCGCAGTGCGGCTGCGCCAAGTAAATTTGCTATGCAGTTAGGTATTTTACTCACGGCATTACGAGGTTTTTTCTTCATTCTGGTGATCGTAATGTGATTGACAGGAAGTGGGTGTTTCTGGGCGGAAACTGGCCGATTTATGGGTGTGTGCGAAAAAACGCTACCTTTTCTGGGAAAAACGCGGGAGTGGCTGGAGAAACGGAGGAGTGTCTGGCCGAACGCTGGGTGTGTTTGTGACGTCAAACCAGGAACGACAAGCACTGAACTGATCGCACTGGAAGAGTAAGTCTCGAGCTACTCAGAAACTGCACAGAGAAGTCTTCTCACAATATTGCGAATCTTTCGTTCGCAATTTTGATAAGCTAAGATTCACTCCCAGTAGGCGGCGGCTTAGCGTGTGCAAAGCTGGTAAAAGCAGCTTGTGAGCGAACAACTCGGAATGAGGGCCCATGTGCACTGCAGGAGGGGCAGATATAGCATGTGCAGAGAGAGTTAGATTTGGGTGGGGTGTGTTCAATCTGCAATCTAAATTACAGTGTAAAAATAAAGCAGCCAGTATTTACCCTGCACAGAAACAAAATAACCCACCCAAATGTAACTCTCTCTGCAAATGTTATATCTGCCCCCCCTGCAGTGCACATGGTTTTGCCCAATTGCTATCAAAAATCCTGCTGTGATCAACTTGGAATTACCCCCACTCTGACAAAAAATAAGAATTTACTCACCGGTAATTCTATTTCTCGTAGTCCGTAGTGGATGCTGGGAACTCCGTAAGGACCATGGGGAATAGACGGGCTCCGCAGGAGACTGGGCACTCTAAAAGAAAGATTAGGTACTATCTGGTGTGCACTGGCTCCTCCCTCTATGCCCCTCCTCCAGACCTCAGTTAGGGAAACTGTGCCCGGAAGAGCTGACACAACAAGGAAAGGATTTGGAATCCAGGGTAAGACTCATACCAGCCACACCAATCACACTGTACAACTTGTGATAACCATACCCAGTTAACAGTATGAACAACAACTGAGCCTCCTTGTACGGATGGCTCATAACAATAACCCTTTAGTGAAGCAATAACTATATACATGTATTGCAGAGAGTCCGCACTTGGGACGGGCGCCCAGCATCCACTACGGACTACGAGAAATAGAATTACCGGTGAGTAAATTCTTATTTTCTCTGACGTCCTAGTGGATGCTGGGAACTCCGTAAGGACCATGGGGATTATACCAAAGCTTCCAAACGGGCGGGAGAGTGCGGATGACTCTGCAGCGCCGAATGAGCAAACTCAAGGTCCTCCTCAGCCAGGGTATCAAACTTGTAGAATTTAGCAAATGTGTTTGAACCCGACCAAGTAGCAGCTCGGCAATGCTGTAAAGCCAAAGACCCCTCGGGCAGCCGCCCAAGAAGAGCCCACCTTCCTTGTGGAATGGGCTTTTACTGATTTAGGATGCGGCAGTCCAGCCGCAGAATGTGCCAGCTGAATCGTGCAACAGATCCAGCGAGCAATAGTTTGCTTTGAAGCAGGAGCACCCAGCTTGTTGGGTGCATGCAGGATAAATAGCGAGTCAGTTTTCCTGACTCCAGCCGTCCTGGAAACATAAATTGTCAAAGCCCGGACTACGTCCAGCAACTTGGAATCCTCCAAGTCCCGAGTAGCCGCAGGCACCACAATAGGTTGGTTCAAATGAAACGCTGATACCACCTTTGGGAGAAATTGGGGACGCGTCCTCAATTCTGCCCTGTCCATATGGAAGATCAGATACGGGCTTTTACATGACAAAGCCGCCAATTCTGACACACGCCTAGCCGAAGCTAAGGCCAACAGCATGACCACCTTCCACGTGAGATACTTTAGCTCCACGGTCTTAAGTGGCTCAAACCAGTGTGATTTCAGGAAATCCAACACAACGTTAATATCCCAAGGTGCCACTGGAGGCACAAAAGGGGGCTGTATATGCAGCACTCCCTTAACAAACGTCTGAACTTCAGGCAGTCACATCCTTCCTAGCTTTTATCAGCGTAGGAATAACTTCATCTGGAATGCCCTTTTCCGTTAGGATCCGGCGTTCAACCGCCATGCCGTCAAACGCAGCCGCGGTAAGTCTTGGAACAGACAGGGCCCCTGCTGTAACAGGTCCTGTCTGAGAGGCAGAGGCCATGGGTCCTCTGAGATCATTTCTTGTAGTTCTGGGTACCAAGTTCTTCTTGGCCAATCCGGAACGATGAGTATAGTTTTTACTCCTCTCTTTCTTACTATCCTCAGTACCTTGGGTATGAGAGGAAGAGGAGGGAATATATAAACCGACTGGTACACCCACGGTGTCACTAGTGCGTCTACAGCTATCGCCTGAGGGTCCCTTGACCTGGCGCAATATATTTTTTTTTTTTAGCTTTTTGTTGAGGCGGGACGCCATCATGTCCACCTGTGGCAGTTCCCAGCGATTTACAATCTGTGTGAAGACTTCTTGATGAAGTCCCCACTCTCCCGGGTGGAGGTCGTGCCTGCTGAGGAAGTCTGCTTCCCAGTTGTCCACTCCCGGAATGAACACTGCTGACAGTGCTAGCACGTGATTCTCCGCCCATCGAAGAATCTTTGTGGCTTCTGCCATTGCCATCCTGCTTCTTGTGCCGCCCGGGCGGTTTACATGGGCCACCGCCGTGATGTTGTCTGACTGAATCAGTACTGGGTGGTTTTGAAGCAGGGGCTCTGCTTGACTCAGGGCGTTGTAAATGGCCCTTAGTTCCAGTATATTAATGTGTAGTGAAGTCTCCAGACTTGACCACTGTCCTTGGAAGTTTCTTCCCTGAGTGACTGCCCCCCATCCGCGGAGGCTTGCATCCGTGGTCACCAGGACCCAGTCCTGAATGCCGAACCTGCGGCCCTCGAGAAGATGAGCACTCTGCAGCCACCACAGCAGAGACACCCTGGCCCTTGGGGACAGGGTGATCAACCGATGCATCTGAAGATGCGATCCGGACCATTTGTCCAACAGATCCCACTGAAAGATCCTTGCATGGAACCTGCCGAAGGGAATTGCTTCGTAAGAAGCCACCATCTTTCCCAGGACTCGCGTGCAGTGATGCACCGACACCTGTTTTGGTTTCAGGAAGTCCCTGACCAGAGATGACAATTCCTGGGCCTTCTCCACCGGGAGAAACACCTTCTTCTGTTCTGTGTCCAGAATCATGCCCAGGAAAAGCAGACGCGTCGCAGGAGTCAGCTGCGACTTTGGGATATTCAGAATCCAGCCGTGCTGTTGCAACACTTCCTGAGAGAGTGCTACGCTGACCAACAACTGCTCTCTGGACCTCGCCTTTATGAGGAGATCCTCCAAGTACGGGATAATTATAACTCCCTTCTTCCGAAGGAGTATCATCATTTCGGCCATTACCTTGGTAAATATTCTCGGTGCCGTGGAGAGACCAAACGGTAACGTCTGGAATTGGTAATGACAGTCCTGTACCACAAACCTGAGGTATTCCTGGTGAGGTGGGTAAATGGGGACATGCAAGTAAGCATCCTTGATGTCCAGCGACACCATAAAATCCCCCTCTTCCAGGCTTGCAATAACCGCCCTGAGCGATTCCATTTTGAACTTGAACTTCTTTATATAAGTGTTCAAGGATTTTAAATTCAGAATGGGTCTCACCGAACCGTCCGGTTTCGGTACCACAAACATTGTGGAATAGTAACCCCTTCCCTGTTGAAGGAGGGGGACCTTGATTATCACCTGCTGGAGGTACAGCTTGTGAATTGCCGCCAGTACTACCTCCCTTTCCCTGGGAGCAGCTGGCAAGGCTGATTTGAGGTAACGGCGAGGGGGAGTCGCCTCGAACTCCAGCTTGTATCCCTGAGATACAATTTGTACAGCCCAGAGATCTACTTGTGAGCGAACCCACTGGTTGCTGAAGTTTCGGAGACGCGCCCCCACCGCACCTGGCTCCGCCTGTGGAGCCCCAACGTCATGCGTCGGACTTAGTGGAAGCAGGGGAGGATTTTTGTTCCTGGGAACTGGCTGCCTGGTGCAGCTTCTTTCCTCTACCCTTGTCTCTGGCCAGAAAGGATGCTCCTCTGACCCGCTTGCCTTTCTGAGGCCGAAAGGACTGCACTTGATAATACGGTGCTTTCTTAGGCTGTGAGGGAACCTGAGGTAAAAAAGCCGACTTCCAAGCTGTTGCTGTGGATACGAGGTCCGAGAGACCGTCCCCAAACAATTCCTCACCCTTATAAGGCAAAACCTCCATGTGTTTTTTAGAATCAGCATCACCTGTCCACTGCCGAGTCCATAATACTCTCCTGGCAGAAATGGACATTGCATTAATTCTAGATGCCAGCAGGCAAATGTCCCTCTGGGCATCCCGCATATATAAGACGACGTCTTTTATATGTTTGAGGGTTTGCAAAACAGTATCCCTGTCGAGGGAATCAATGTTGTCTGACAGGGTATCAGTCCATGCTGCTGCAGCACTACACATCCAGGCTGAAGCAATAGCAGGTTTCAGTAGAGTACCAGAGTGTGTATACACAGACTTCAGGATAGCTTCCTGCTTTCTATCCGCAGGCTCCTTTAGGGCGGCCGTATCCACGCTTCTTCACACAATTCATTTAATTCATCAGATGGGGAAAAGTCACTGGCTGCTTTTTCTCCCCAAACATAATACCCCTCTTGGTGGTAACCGGGTTAATGTCAGAAATGTGCAATACATCTTTCATTGCAGTAATCATGCATCGGATGGCCTTTGTAGACTGTACATTTGTCTCATCCTCATCTACACTGGAGTCAGACTCCGTGTCGACATCTGTGTCTACCATCTGAGCTAGCGGGCGTTTATGAGCCCCTGACGGCTTCTGAGTCGCCTGGGCAGGCGCGGGCTGAGACCCCGGCTGTCCCAAGGCTGCTGCGTCATCGAACCTTTTATGTAAGGAGTTGACACTGTCGGTTAAGACCTTCCACATATCCATCCAATCAGGTGTCGGCCCCGTCGGGGGCAACACCACACTTATCTGCCCCTGCTCCGCCTCCACGTAACCCTCCTCATCAAACATGTCGACACAGCCGTACCGACACACCGCACACACACAGGGAATACTCAGACTGAGGACAGGACCCCACAAAGTCCTTTGGGGAGACAGAGAGAGAGTATGCCAGCACACACCACAGCGCTATATAACACAGGGATTTACACTATAAAAAGTGATTTACCCAATAGCTGCTTAAATATCTTATTTGCGCCTAAATTTATGTGCCCCCCCTCTCTTTTTTTACCCTTCTTGTATCAGGATACTGCAGGGGAGAGCCTGGGGAGCTGCTTCCAGCGGAGCTGTGAAGGGAAAATGGCGCTGGTGTGCTGAGGAAGAAGGCCCCGCCCCCTCAGCGGCGGGCTTCTGTCCCGCGTTTTATGTAACTTAATGGCGGGGTTTTTTACACATATACAGTTTCCAGACTGTATTATGTGTATTTTAAGTGCCAAAAGGTATTATAATTGCTGCCCAGGGCGCCCCCCCCCCCCAGCGCCCTGCACCCTACAGTGACCGGAGTGTGTGGTGTGCTGTGGGAGCAATGGCGCACAGCTGTGGTGCTGTGCGCTACCTTAATGAAGACAGGAGTCTTCTGCCGCCGATTTTATCGCTTCTCTTCTGTCTCTGCAAGGGGGACGGCGGCGCGGCTCCGGGAACGGACGATCGAGTTCAGGCCCTGTGTTCGAACACTCTGGAGCTAATGGTGTCCAGTAGCCTAAGAAGCACAAGCTATCTGCATGCAGGTAGGTTTGCTTCTCTCCCCTCAGTCCCACGTAGCAGTGAGTCTGTTGCCAGCAGATCTCACTGAAAATAAAAAACCTAACAAATACTTTCTTTTCTAGCAAGCTCAGGAGAGCCCACTAGGAGCACCCAGCTCTGGCCGGGCACAGATTCTAACTGAGGTCTGGAGGAGGGGCATAGAGGGAGGAGCCAGTGCACACCAGATAGTACCTAATCTTTCTTTTAGAGTGCCCAGTCTCCTACGGAGTCCGTCTATTCCCCATGGTCCTTACGGAGTTCCCAGCATCCACTAGGACGTCAGAGAAATAGACAATGTAAGTGAAATAAAGGACAAAGGTTAATAACCAGCAATGGTTTGCCACTGCTGGGCGAGAGTTTTGGCAGTAAGGCCTGCCATTTGGTTTAGTATGCTGAGTACACTCACCTCTTCAATGGGTGACCTGCTGCTTGCAGATCCTCACAGGTTCATCAGTGTCTTCTTGGCATTGATGTTAGCCCACCAATGGTCATGACTAACTCTGATAGGAATTAGGCTCCTCCCTCTCCTCAGACCCAGCACAGATTACACTACACACTCTGACAGGAATTAGGCACCACCCTCTTCTCAGACCCAGCACTGATTACTGATTTTATACAAAATAATCGTGCATAGGAGACCACAAATAGGTTGAACCCGATGGACAATTGTCTTTTTTCAACCTTAGATACTATGCTACTGTGTTACTACATACCTGACAGGAATTAGGCTCCTCCCTCTTCTCAGACCCAGCACTGATTACATTACAAACTCTGACAGGAATTAGGCTCCTCCCTCTCCTCAGACTCAGCACAGATTACATTACATACTCTGACAGGAATTAGGCTCCTCCCTCTCCTCAGACCCAGCACAGATTACACTACATACCTGACAGGAATTAGGCTCCTCCCTCTCCTCAGACCCAGCACAGATTACATTACAAACTCTGACAGGAATTAGGCTCCTCCCTCTTCTCAAACCCAGAACTGATTACACTACATACCTGACAGGAATTAGGCTCCTCCCTCTTCTCAGACCCAGCACAGATTACATTACACTCTGACAGGAATTAGGCTCCTCCCTCTTTTCAGACCCAGTACTGATTACACTACACACTCTGACAGGAATTAGGCTCCTCCCTCTCCTCAGACCCAGCACAGATTATACTACATACCTGACAGGAATTAGGCTCCTCCCTCTCCTCAGACCCAGCACAGATTACATTACAAACTCTGACAGGAATTAGGCTCCTCCCTCTTCTCAAACCCAGAACTGATTACATTACACACTCTGACAGGAATTAGGATCCTCCCTCTCCTCAGACCCAGCACTGATTACACTACACACTCTGACAGGAATTAGGCTCCTCCCTCTTCTCAAACCCAGAACTGATTACATTACACTCTGACAGGAATTAGGATCCTCCCTCTCCTCAGACCCAGCACTGATTACATTACACACTCTGACAGGAATTAGGCTCCTCCCTCTCCTCAGACCCAGCACTGATTACATTACACTCTGACAGGAATTAGGCTCCTCCCTCTCCTCAGACCCAGCACTGATTACACTACATACCTGACAGGAATTAGGCTCCTCCCTCTCCTCAGACCCAGCACTGATTACACTACACACTCTGACAGGAATTAGGCTCCTCCCTCTTCTCAGACCCAGCACTGATTACACTACATACCTGACAGGAATTAGGCTCCTCCCTCTTCTCAAACCCAGCACTGATTACATTACACTCTGACAGGAATTAGGCTCCTCCCTCTCCTCAGACCCAGCACTGATTACATTACACTGACAATAATTAGGCTCCTCCCTCTTCTCAGACCCAGCACTGATTACATTACACACTCTGACAGGAATTAGGCTCCTCCCTCTCCTCAGACCCAGCACAGATTACACTACATACCTGACAGGAATTAGGCTCCTCCCTCTCCTCAAACCCAGTACTGATTATACTACACACTCTGACAGGAATTAGGCTCCTCCCTCTTCTCAGACCCAGCACTGATTACACCACACACTCTGACAGGAATTAGGCTCCTCCCTCTCCTCAGACCCAGCACAGATTACACTACATACTCTGACAGGAATTAGGCTCCTCCCTCTCCTCAGACCCAGCACAGATTACACTACATACCTGACAGGAATTAGGCTCCTCCCTCTTCTCAAACCCAGCACTGATTACATTACAAACTCTGACAGGAATTAGGCTCCTCCCTCTTCTCAAACCCAGAACTGATTACACTACACTCTGACAGGAATTAGGCTCCTCCCTCTTCTCAGACCCAGCACTGATTACATTACACACTCTGACAGGAATTAGGCTCCTCCCTCTCCTCAGACCCAGCACTGATTACATTACAAACTCTGACAGGAATTAGGCTCCTCCCTCTTCTCAAACCCAGAACTGATTACATTACACTCTGACAGGAATTAGGCTCCTCCCTCTTTTCAGACCCAGCACTGATTACATTACACACTCTGACAGGAATTAGGCTCCTCCCTCTCCTCAGACCCAGCACAGATTACACTACATACCTGACAGGAATTAGGCTCCTCCCTCTCCTCAGACCCAGCACTGATTACATTACAAACTCTGACAGGAATTAGGCTCCTCCCTCTTCTCAGACCCAGCACTGATTACATTACACACTCTGACAGGAATTAGGCTCCTCCCTCTCCTCAGTCCCAGCACAGATTACACTACATACCTGACAGGAATTAGGCTCCTCCCTCTTCTCAAACCCAGCACTGATTACATTACAAACTCTGACAGGAATTAGGCTCCTCCCTCTTCTCAAACCCAGAACTGATTACATTACACTCTGACAGGAATTAGGCTCCTCCCTCTCCTCAGACCCAGCACTGATTACATTACAAACTCTGACAGGAATTAGGCTCCTCCCTCTCCTCAGACCCAGCACAGATTACACTACATACCTGACAGGAATTAGGCTCCTCCCTCTCCTCAGACCCAGTACTGATTATACTACACACTCTGACAGGAATTAGGATCCTCCCTCTCCTCAGACCCAGCACTGATTACACTACATACCGGACAGGAATTAGGCTCCTCCCTCTCCTCAAACCCAGTACTGATTATACTACACACTCTGACAGGAATTAGGCTCCTCCCTCTTCTCAGACCCAGCACTGATTACACCACACACTCTGACAGGAATTAGGCTCCTCCCTCTCCTCAAACCCAGCACAGATTACACTACATACTCTGACAGGAATTAGGCTCCTCCCTCTCCTCAGACCCAGCACAGATTACACTACATACCTGACAGGAATTAGGCTCCTCCCTCTTCTCAAACCCAGCACTGATTACATTACAAACTCTGACAGGAATTAGGCTCCTCCCTCTTCTCAAACCCAGAACTGATTACATTACACTCTGACAGGAATTAGGCTCCTCCCTCTTCTCAGACCCAGCACTGATTACATTACACACTCTGACAGGAATTAGGCTCCTCCCTCTTCTCAGACCCAGCACAGATTACACTACACACTCTGACAGGAATTAGGCTCCTCCCTCTCCTCAGACCCAGCACTGATTACATTACAAACTCTGACAGGAATTAGGCTCCTCCCTCTTCTCAAACCCAGAACTGATTACATTACACTCTGACAGGAATTAGGCTCCTCCCTCTTTTCAGACCCAGCACTGATTACATTACACACTCTGACAGGAATTAGGCTCCTCCCTCTCCTCAGACCCAGCACAGATTACACTACATACCTGACAGGAATTAGGCTCCTCCCTCTCCTCAGACCCAGCACTGATTACATTACAAACTCTGACAGGAATTAGGCTCCTCCCTCTTCTCAAACCCAGAACTGATTACATTACACTCTGACAGGAATTAGGCTCCTCCCTCTTCTCAGACCCAGCACTGATTACATTACACACTCTGACAGGAATTAGGCTCCTCCCTCTCCTCAGACCCAGCACAGATTACACTACATACCTGACAGGAATTAGGCTCCTCCCTCTTCTCAAACCCAGCACTGATTACATTACAAACTCTGACAGGAATTAGGCTCCTCCCTCTTCTCAAACCCAGAACTGATTACATTACACTCTGACAGGAATTAGGCTCCTCCCTCTTCTCAGACCCAGCACTGATTCCATTACACACTCTGACAGGAATTAGGCTCCTCCCTCTCCTCAGACCCAGCACTGATTACATTACAAACTCTGACAGGAATTAGGCTCCTCCCTCTCCTCAGACCCAGCACAGATTACACTACATACCTGACAGGAATTAGGCTCCTCCCTCTCCTCAGACCCAGTACTGATTATACTACACACTCTGACAGGAATTAGGATCCTCCCTCTCCTCAGACCCAGCACTGATTACACTACATACCTGACAGGAATTAGGCTCCTCCCTCTCCTCAGACCCAGCACTGATTACACTACACACTCTGACAGGAATTAGGCTCCTCCCTCTCCTCAGACCCAGCACAGATTACACTACATACCTGACAGGAATTAGGCTCCTCCCTCTTCTCAAACCCAGCACTGATTACATTACAAACTCCGACAGGAATTAGGCTCCTCCCTCTTCTCAAACCCAGAACTGATTACATTACACTCTGACAGGAATTAGGCTCCTCCCTCTTCTCAGACCCAGCACTGATTACATTACACACTCTGACAGGAATAAAGCTCCTCCCTCTCCTCAGACCCAGCACAGATTACACTACACACTCTGACAGGAATTAGGCTCCTCCCTCTCCTCAGACCCAGCACTGATTACATTACAAACTCTGACAGGAATTAGGCTCTTCCCTCTTCTCAAACACAGAACTGATTACATTACACTCTGACAGGAATTAGGCTCCTCCCTCTTCTCAGACCCAGCACTGATTACATTACACACTCTGACAGGAATTAGGCTCCTCCCTCTTCTCAGACCCAGCACTAATTACACTACATACCTGACAGGAATTAGGCTCCTCCCTCTCCTCAGACCCAGCACAGATTACACTACATACCTGACAGGAATTAGGCTCCTCCCTCTTCTCAAACCCAGCACTGATTACATTACACACTCTGACAGGAATTAGGCTCCTCCCTCTCCTCAGACCCAGCACAGATTACACTACACACTCTGACAGGAATTAGGCTCCTCCCTCTTCTCAGACCCAGCACAGATTACACTACACACTCTGACAGGAATTAGGCTCCTCCCTCTTCTCAAACCCAGAACTGATTACATTACACTCTGACAGGAATTAGGCTCCTCCCTCTTCTCAGACCCAGCACAGATTACACTACACACTCTGACAGGAATTAGGCTCCTCCCTCTCCTCAGACCCAGCACAGATTACACTACATACCTGACAGGAATTAGGCTCCTCCCTCTTCTCAAACCCAGCACTGATTACATTACACACTCTGACAGGAATTAGGCTCCTCCCTCTCCTCAGACCCAGCACAGATTACATTACAAACTCTGACAGGAATTAGGCTCCTCCCTCTTCTCAAACCCAGAACTGATTACATTACACTCTGACAGGAATTAGGCTCCTCCCTATTCTCAGACCCAGCACAGATTACACTACACACTCTGACAGGAATTAGGCTCCTCCCTCTTTTCAGACCCAGCACTGATTACATTACACACTCTGACAGGAATTAGGCTCCTCCCTCTGCTCAGACCCAGCACAGATTACACTACATACCTGACAGGAATTAGGCTCCTCCCTCTCCTCAGACCCAGCACTGACTATGCTACACACTCTTACAGGAATCAGGCTCCACCCTCTCCTCAGGGACAGCACAGATTACACTACACACTCTGACAGGAATTAGGCTCCTCCGTCTCCTCAGGGACAGCACTGATTACACTACTTACTCATTTCTGACAACAACAGGGTAATTCAGACCTGATCGCAGCAGCAAATTTGTTAGCAGTTGGGCAAAACCATGTGCACTGCAGGTGGGGCAGATGTAACATGTGCAGAGAGAGTTAGATTTGGGTGGGTTATAGTGTTTCTGTGCAGGGTAAATACTGACTGCTTTATTTTTACACTGTAATTTAGATTTCAGTTTGAACACACCCCACCCAAATCTAACTCTCTCTGCACATGTTACATCTGCGCCCCCCCCCCCCCCCCTGCAGTGCACATGGTTTTGCCCAACTGCTAACAAATTTGCTGCTGCGATCAGGTCTGAATTACTCCCAGCGTAAGTGAAATAAAGGACAAAGGTTAATAACCAGCAATGATTTGCCACCGCTGGGCGAGAGTTTTGGCCGTAAGGCCTGCCATGTGGTTTAGTATGCTGAGTACACGCACCTCTTCCATGGGTGGCCTGCCCCTTGCACCATATTATGCCACACACTGCAATGCCAGTGATACATTATGCCCTACAGTAAAGCTTCTAATTACTTTTAAATTGCCTGCTCGTTGCTAGTGGTTTCATGCTCTGGGATCCATGCTCATTGCCAAGGGTAATGCTCGTTGCCAGGGGTTTCATGTTCTGGGCTGCATGCTCATTGCTAGGGGTTTCATGCTCTGGGATGCTTGCTTGTTGTCAAGGGTAATGCTTGTTGCTAGGTGTTTCATGCTCTGGGATGCATGCTTGTTGTCAAGGGTAATGCTCGTTGCCAGGGGTTTCATGTTCTGGGCTGCCTGCTCGTTGCCAAGGGTAATGCTTGTTGCTAGGGGTTTCATGCTCTGGGATGCATGCTTGTGTCAAGGGTAATGCTCGTTGCTAGGCGTTTCATGCTCTGGGATGCATGCTTGTTGTCAAGGGTAATGCTCGTTGCCAGGGGTTTCATGTTCTGGGCTGCATGCTCGTTGCCAGGGGTAATGCTCGTTGCTAGGGGTTTCATGCTCTGGGATGCATGCTTGTTGTCAAGGGTAATGCTTGTTGCCAGGGGTTTCATGCTCTGGGATGCATGCTCGTTGCCAAGGGTAATACTCGTTGCTAGGGGTGTATTGCTGCTATACTGCTCCCCCTCCTCCCTCTTACTCCACTTTGGGGGCAAAGTTACGCGGAATGACGTTGTTGCATTATGACGTCACAGTGCAACCACGTCCTTCCGCAAAACTCCCCCCACACACCGAGTGTAGTAATAGGGAAGAGGGGAAGCAGGGAACCACAACATTTCCACGGCGGGTGCCCCGTGCGTCTGCCGCTAGAAACGCCACTGCCTGTCAGTTCCTACAAAGCAAAATGAATGAAAAGGAGAAATAGTAACAAGATGTACAGTATGTATATAAATATATAGGGAGTTCCATGCCATAAATAAATAATGGAGTTTACGTGGAGCGACATGTGTTTCTGTGTGATGGAACGTGGGAGGACTGAGATGTACAATGTGGGGGTAGGAGTATTGCAACCCTAGAAATGACTGAATACTCTAAGGCCCTCATTCCGAGTTGTTCGCTCGCAAGCTGCTTTTAGCAGCATTGCACACGCTAAGCCGCCGCCTACTGGGAGTGAATCTTAGCTTATCAAAATTGCGAACGAAAGGTTCTCAAAATTGCGAATAGAAATTTCTTTGCAGTTTCTGAGTAGCTCGAGACTTACTCTTCCAGTGCAATCAGTTCAGTGCTTGTCGTTCCTGGTTTGACGTCACAAACACACCCAGCGTTCGCCCAGACACTCCTCCGTTTCTCCAGCCACTCCCGCGTTTTTCCCAGAAACGGTAGCGTTTTTTCACACACACCCATAAAACGGCCAGTTTCCGCCCAGAAACACCCCCTTCCTGTCAATCACATTACGATCACCAGAACGAAGAAAAAACCTCGTAATGCCGTGAGTAAAATACCTAACTGCATAGCAAATTTACTTGGCGCAGTCGCAGTGCGAACATTGCGCATGCGCAATAAGCGGAAAATTGCTGCGATGCGAAGAAAATTACCGAGCGAACAACTCGGAATGACCACCTAAATCTGCACTCCACTCAGAGGCGTCACTGGGGTCGGTGATACCCGGTGCACGCCATATGTGTCTGTAAAGGGGGCGTTGCCTCCAGCGGAGGGGTGTGGCCTTGCAGGACGTCCCATTTTTATCACTCCAGGGGCTCACCCTTCCGGGCACTGTGTGGCTCATTCTCAGTGACAGGAGCCGGGCGCAGCGCGACAATGTAACACTGCATTTTGGTGCCACCCTCTAAAAAAGGATGACAGCTGGGTGCGGTCTGCACCCCCCTGGTGATGCCCATGCCTCCGCTGAGCTGAAGAGGTAAATTAATGTATCTCACAAAGTAGAAATGATTCCGCACCAGTACTAAGAGTTCAAAATTGAGTAATAAATAGTAATGGAGTACCAGAATACCTGTATGATGTATACGAATAATTCGTGTTTGGATAAATGGTTCTGGTGGTGCACCCAGAGTCAGAGACAAACTAGCAAGAAAAATGGATTACAGAAGACTCTTGTGTGGGTGCACTCTTATTTTAAATTTGTTAGTATGAAAAAAATTAAAACATAACTTTTATTAATTCATTAATTTAAGAAAAAATCCACACTTAGGTTGTCCACCACAATTAATTAAATATATTGATACACATATATACAGTTCAGCCCACCAGTATCTCTGAAAAATACCATTATGATTATTGTGGCTGATCAATCTCGAAAAGTTGGAGTGAGTATCATCCACCACCAACCATTAAAATTTTGAAAACGAGTGTTATTGAAAGGAAATGATCAGCAAAAAGATGATCAGCAAAAAAATTTGGAATGTTCTGGTTAGTCTATGTTATTAGACTTCAGGAGGGATGTAGACACTCTGGCTCTACACCCTGATCCTATCCCACCAGCACAAGCTCTGCTTGTATTAATTAGACCTCCAAGGGTCATTGGACCAAAAGATTTATCAGGAGTATAGATCCTTCTTAGCATTGACCGTGTCAAATCTGTGACATGTCAGGGAAAACGGTACTTGGGAAAGGTAGCGCAGATTAGTGGAATAGGCGAAAGAAATGATTGGAGAAAAATGTGGTGATCCTGCTGTTGGCTTAGAGTCGAGAAGGTCATGAATTACAACACCGGGTATTCTCTGGGGGTCACCCTCACAGATACTGACCCAGCCCACCACCGTTTTGCTTCCAAGATCGGACGAGATCGGGCTCTGTCGGTGGGGTATGATAGTAATTAATTGGGCCTAGTATGGCCGACTCACCAATGAGAGTGCACCTAAACAAGAATGAGGAGAGAGATAGAGAAACGGGGCGGATCTGCTGTCTATGTTAGGCACAGGATATACCTGTGGATCATGGATGAGAGTCCGCAGAAATGTAGAGAAAATGAAAAGATGAGGGATTGAAGGAGAAGGCCGGAAAAAAGAAGAAGAAGGAGGGAAAGCGGGAGAGAAGAAAAAGAGGGGAGGGGAAGGAGAAGAAGGAGAGCAGAATGAAGATTGTGACAAATGTCAGCTTGGTGTCACACCAAAATGTTGTCAAAAACAAATATTAATTAATTATACACCCAAATATCAGGCAATGTTGGATATATTAGATAGTTCCTCTATTTTAGCGGAAAATTGCTGCGATGCGAAGAAAATTACAGAGCGAACAACTCGGAATGACCACCTAAATCTGCACTCCACTCAGAGGCGTCACTGGGGTCGGTGATAACCGGTGCACGCCATATGTGTCTGTAAAGGGGGCGTTGCCTCCAGCGGAGGGGTGTGGCCTTGCAGGACGTCCCATTTTTATCACTCCAGGGGCTCACCCTTCCGGGCACTGTGTGGCTCATTCTCAGTGACAGGAGCCGGGCGCAGCGCGACAATGTAACACTGCATTTTGGTGCCACCCTCTAAAAAAGGATGACAGCTGGGTGCGGTCTGCACCCCCCTGGTGATGCCCATGCCTCCGCTGAGCTGAAGAGGTAAATTAATGGTCAGTTGCGTCCAGATGTGTCCACAAGCACCTATCCTCAAATCCCCCCATACAGCCCCATCTGGTAGGGCACTGACTGAGCCGCACCGTGCATCCAGACTCATATTATTCACATCATTACTAACGACAAAAGAGCACAGGTTCCCTGGTCATCGCATGCAGTTGTTGTGTGCGCCTGACACGAGTGACCCGCGCCATGCACTCCACGCGCCGCGCAGCGCGGTGCTCAGTCTGTGACTTTATACATACTCCTTAGCAATAAAAGTACTAACCATAGGGGCCCAGGGCTCTATAAGCACAATGGACGCAGCTATGAATAAGATTCTAAATTCAGGTAAAAGTACAAAAGTCCAGAATTCGCTACCTCTGGCGGTATCTAGCACGGCGCAGAAAGGAGAGGCGTAGGAGGACACATCTGTATCTTCATATCAGGCATATACGTTGTCTAAGACATCTGAGAAGACCATTGTGTGTGTCTGTTCCAGGTACATGTAATATGTAACTGTATGAAGTGTAGGTGCACCGAGTCCTGGAACCTCCCGTTGTCCTGCATCACTTAATGTTCATATATCAATAGCCATTGCATCACTTACAACCACATACAGTATACAGCAACAATCCACTATAGGTGCATTCAGTCCATTGCATTTATGTTGTAGATGACATTTCTTCTTACAGGGTTTCTCTGACGTCCTAGTGGATGCTGGGGACTCCGAAAGGACCATGGGGGATAGCGGCTCCGCAGGAGACTGGGCACAAAAGTAAAAGCTTTAGGACTACCTGGTGTGCACTGGCTCCTCCCCCTATGACCCTCCTCCAAGCCTCAGTTAGATTTTTGTGCCCGAACGAGAAGGGTGCATACTAAGGGGCTCTCCTGAGCTGCTTAGAGTAAAAGTTTAAAGTAGGTTTTTTATTTTCAGTGAGACCTGCTGGCAACAGGCTCACTGCACCGAGGGACTAAGGGGAGAAGAAGCGAACTCACCTGCGTGCAGAGTGGATTGGGCTTCTTAGGCTACTGGACATTAGCTCCAGAGGGACGATCACAGGCCCAGCCATGGATGGGTCCCAGAGCCGCGCCGCCGGCCCCCTTACAGAGCCAGAAGACTGAAGAGGTCCGGAAAATCGGCGGCAGAAGACGTCCTGTCTTCAATAAGGTAGCGCACAGCACCGCAGCTGTGCGCCATTGCTCTCAGCACACTTCACACTCCGGTCACTGAGGGTGCAGGGCGCTGGGGGGCGCGCCCTGAGACGCAATAAAAACACCTTATTTGGCAAAAAATACATCACATATAGCTCCTGGGCTATATGGATGCATTTAACCCCTGCCAATTTTTCCTTAAAAAGCAGGAGAAAGGCCGCCGAGAAGGGGGCGGAGCCTATCTCCTCAGCACACTGGCACCATTTTTTCCTCACAGCTCCGTTGGAGGAAGGCTCCCTGACTCTCCCCTGCAGTCCTGCACTACAGAAACAGGGTAAAACAAGAGAGGGGGGGCACTAATTTGGCAGATAAATATATACAGCAGCTATATCAGGGAAAAACACTTATATAAGGTTATCCCTATATATATATATAGCGCTCTGGTGTGTGCTGGCAAACTCTCCCTCTGTCTCCCCAAAGGGCTAGTGGGGTCCTGTCCTCTATCAGAGCATTCCCTGTGTGTGTGCTGTGTGTCGGTACGTTGTGTCGACATGTATGAGGAGGAAAATGGTGTGGAGGCGGAGCAATTGCCTGTGTTAGTGATGTCACCCCCTAGGGAGTCGACACCTGACTGGATGGTCTTATGGAAAGAATTACGTGATAGTGTCAGCACTTTACAAAAGACTGTTGACGACATGAGACAGCCGGCAAATCAGTTAATACCTGTACAGGCGTCTCAAACACCGTCAGGGGCTCTAAAGCGCCCGTTACATCAGGTGGTCGACACAGACACAGACACGGACACTGACTCCAGTGCCGACGGTGAGGAAACAAACGTATTTTCCAGTAGGGCCACACGTTACATGATCACGGCAATGAAGGAGGTTTTTGAACATTTCTGATACTACAAGTACCACAAAAAAGGGTATTATGTGGGGTGTGAAAAAACTACCCGTAGTTTTTCCGGAATCAGATGAATTAAATGAGGTGTGTGATGAAGCGTGGGTTTCCCCCGATAAAAAACTGCTAATTTCTAAGAAATTATTGGCATTATACCCTTTCCCGCCAGAGGTTAGGGCGCGTTGGGAAACACCCCCTAGGGTAGATAAGGCGCTCACACGCTTATCAAAACAAGTGGCGTTACCGTCTCCTGATACGGCCGCCCTCAAGGAACCAGCTGATAGGAAGCTGGAAAATATCCTAAAAAGTATATACACACATACTGGTGTTATACTGCGACCAGCAATCGCCTCAGCCTGGATGTGCAGTGCTGGGGTGGCTTGGTCGGATTCCCTGACTGAAAATATTGATACCCTGGACAGGGACAATATATTATTGACTATAGAGCATTTAAAGGATGCATTTCTATATATGCGAGATACACAGAGGGATATTTGCACTCTGGCATCAAGAGTAAGTGCGATGTCCATTTCTGCCAGAAGAGGGTTATGGACGCGACAGTGGTCAGGTGATGCGGATTCCAAACGGCATATGGAAGTATTGCCGTATAAAGGGGAGGAGTTATTTGGGGTCGGTCTATCGGACCTGGTGGCCACGGCAACGGCTGGGAAATCCACCTTTTTACCCCAGGTCACCTCTCAGCAGAAAAAGATACCGTCTTTTCAGGCTCAGTCCTTTCGTCCCCATAAGGGCAAGCGGGCAAAAGGCCACTCATATCTGCCCCGGGGCAGAGGAAGGGGAAAAAGACTGCAGCAGACAGCCTCTTCCCACGAACAGAAGCCCTCCCCCGCTTCTGCCAAGTCCTCAGCATGACACTGGGGCCTTACAAGCGGACTCAGGCACGGTGGGGGCCCGTCTCAAGAATTTCAGCGCGCAGTGGGCTCACTCGCAAGTGGACCCCTGGATCCTGCAGGTAGTATCTCAGGGGTACAAATTGGAATTCGAGACGTCTCCCCCTCGCCGGTTCCTGAAGTCTGCTTTACCAACGTCTCCCCCCGACAGGGAGGCGGTATTGGAAGCCATTCACAAGCTGTATTCCCAGCAGGTGATAATCAAGGTACCCCTCCTACAACAGGGAAAGGGGTATTATTCCACGCTGTTTGTGGTACCGAAGCCGGACGGCTCGGTGAGACCTATTTTAAATCTGAAATCCTTGAACACTTACATAAAAAGGTTCAAGTTAAAGATGGAGTCACTCAGAGCAGTGATAGCGAACCTGGAAGAAGGGGACTATATGGTGTCTCTGGACATCAAGGATGCTTACCTCCATGTCCCAATTTGCCCTTCTCACCAAGGGTACCTCAGGTTTGTGGTACAGAACTGTCACTATCAGTTTCAGACGCTGCCGTTTGGATTGTCCACGGCACCCCGGGTCTTTACCAAGGTAATGGCCGAAATTATGATTCTTCTTCGAAGAAAAGGCGTCTTAATTATCCCTTACTTGGACGATCTCCTGATAAGGGCAAAGTCCAGAGAACAGTTAGAGGTCGGAGTAGCACTATCTCAAGTAGTACTACGACAGCACGGATGGATTCTAAATATTCCAAAATCGCAGCTGATTCCGACGACACGTCTGCTGTTCCTAGGGATGATTCTGGACACAGTACAGAAAAAGGTGTTTCTCCCGGAGGAGAAAGCCAGGGAGTTATCCGACCTAGTCAGGAACCTCCTAAGACCAGGCCAAGTGTCAGTGCATCAATGCACAAGGGTCCTGGGAAAGATGGTGGCTTCTTACGAAGCGATTCCATTCGGCAGATTCCACGCAAGAACTTTTCAGTGGGATCTGCTGGACAAATGGTCCGGATCGCATCTTCAAATGCATCAGCGGATAACCCTGTCTCCAAGGACAAGGGTGTCTCTCCTGTGGTGGTTACAGAGTGCTCATCTCCTAGAGGGCCGCAGATTCGGCATTCAGGATTGGGTCCTGGTGACCACGGATGCCAGCCTGAGAGGCTGGGGAGCAGTCACACAGGGAAGAAATTTCCAGGGCTTGTGGTCAAGCATGGAAACGTCACTTCACATAAATATCCTGGAACTAAGGGCCATTTACAATGCCCTAAGTCAGGCAAGGCCTCTGCTTCAGGGTCAGCCGGTGTTGATCCAGTCGGACAACATCACGGCAGTCGCCCACGTAAACAGACAGGGAGGCACAAGAAGCAGGAGGGCAATGACGGAAGTTGCAAGGATTCTTCGCTGGGCGGAAAATCATGTGATAGCACTGTCAGCAGTGTTCATTCCGGGAGTGGACAACTGGGAAGCAGACTTCCTCAGCAGACACGATCTCCACCCAGAAGTCTTCCACATGATTGTGAACCGTTGGGAAAAACCAAAGGTGGACATGATGGCGTCCCGCCTCAACAAAAAACTGGACAGATATTGCGCCAGGTCAAGGGATCCTCAGGCAATAGCTGTGGACGCTCTGGTAACACCGTGGGTGTACCAGTCAGTGTATGTGTTCCCTCCTCTGCCTCTCATACCCAAGGTACTGAGAATCATAAGAAGGAGAGGAGTAAAGACTATACTCGTGGCTCCGGATTGGCCAAGAAGGACTTGGTACCCGGAACTTCAAGAGATGCTCACGGAAGACCAGTGGCCTCTACCTCTAAGAAAGGACCTGCTCCAGCAGGGACCATGTCTGTTCCAAGACTTACCGCGGCTGCGTTTGACGGCATGGCGGTTGAACGCGGATCCTGAAGGAAAAAGGCATTCCGGATGAAGTCATCCCTACCCTGATCAAAGCCAGGAAGGATGTAACTGTGCAACATTATCACCGTATTTGGCGTAAATATGTTGCGTGGTATGAGGCCAGGAAGGCCCCTACAGAGGAATTTCAACTGGGTCGTTTCCTGCATTTCCTGCAAACAGGACTGTCTATGGGCCTAAAATTAGGGTCCATTAAGGTTCAAATTTCGGCCCTGTCGATATTCTTCCAAAAAGAACTAGCTTCAGTTCCTGAAGTTCAGACGTTTGTCAAGGGGGTACTGCATATACAGCCTCCTTTTGTGCCTCCAGTGGCACCTTGGGATCTCAATGTAGTTTTGGGATTCCTAAAATCACATTGGTTTGAACCACTCACCACTGTGGACTTAAAATATCTCACATGGAAGGTGGTAATGCTGTTAGCCCTGGCTTCAGCCAGGCGTGTATCAGAATTGGCGGCTTTATCCTATAAAAGCCCTTACCTAATTTTCCATACGGATAGGGCAGAATTGAGGACTCGTCCTCAATTTCTCCCTAAGGTGGTTTCAGCATTTCACTTAAACCAGCCTATTGTGGTGCCTGCGGCTACTAGGGACTTGGAGGATTCCAAGTTGCTGGACATAGTCAGGGCCCTGAAAATATATTTCTCTATCGTCCTAAGTGGATGCTGGGGTTCCTGAAAGGACCATGGGGAATAGCGGCTCCGCAGGAGACAGGGCACAAAAAGTAAAGCTTTTACAGGTCAGGTGGTGTGCACTGGCTCCTCCCCCTATGACCCTCCTCCAGACTCCAGTTAGATTTTTGTGCCCGGCCGAGAAGGGTGCAATTCTAGGTGGCTCTCATAAAGAGCTGCTTAGAGAAGTTTAGCTTAGGTTTTTTATTTTACAGTGATTCCTGCTGGCAACAGGATCACTGCAACGAGGGACAGAGGGGAGAAGAAGTGAACTCACCTGCGTGCAGGATGGATTGGCTTCTTGGCTACTGGACATGAAGCTCCAGAGGGACGATCACAGGTACAGCCTGGATGGTCACCGGAGCCTCGCCGCCGGCCCCCTCGCAGATGCTGAAGCAAGAAGAGGTCCAGAATCGGCGGCTGAAGACTCCTGCAGTCTTCTAAAGGTAGCGCACAGCACTGCAGCTGTGCGCCATTTTCCTCTCAGCACACTTCACACGGCAGTCACTGAGGGTGCAGGGCGCTGGGGGGGGGCGCCCTGGGAGGCAAATGTAAACCTATATAAGGCTAAAAATACCTCACATATAGCCCCCAGAGGCTATATGGAGATATTTAACCCCTGCCTAAATACAATAAATAGCGGGAGACGAGCCCGCCGAAAAAGGGGCGGGGCCTATCTCCTCAGCACACAGCGCCATTTTCTCTCACAGAAAGGCTGGAGAGAAGGCTCCCAGGCTCTCCCCTGCACTGCACTACAGAAACAGGGTTTAAACAGAGAGGGGGGGCACTAAATTGGCGACATAAATATATTAAAGATGCTATAAGGGAGAAACACTTATATAAGGTTGTCCCTATGTAATTATAGCGTTTTTTTGGTGTGTGCTGGCAAACTCTCCCTCTGTCTCTCCAAAGGGCTAGTGGGGTCCTGTCCTCTGTCAGAGCATTCCCGGTGTGTGTGCTGTGTGTCGGTACGTGTGTGTCGACATGTATGAGGACGATGTTGGAGGAGGCGGAGCAATTGCCTATGATGGTGATGTCACTCTCTAGGGAGTCGACACCGGTATGGATGGCTTATTTAGGGAATTACGTGAGAATGTCAACACGCTGCAAGGTCGGTTGACGACATGAGACGGCCGACAAACAATTAGTACCGGTCCAGGCGTCTCAGAAACACCGTCAGGGGTTTTTAATAACGCCCATTTACCTCAGTCGGTCGACACAGACACAGACACCGACACTGAATCCAGTGTCGACGGTGAATAAACAAACGTATTCCTTATTAGGGCCACACGTTAAGGGCAATGAAGGAGGTGTTACATATTTCTGATACTACAAGTACCACAAAAAAGGGTATTATGTGGGAGTGAAAAAACTACCTGTAGTTTTTCCTGAATCAGATAAAATAAAATAAAGTGTGTGATGATGCGTGGGTTTACCCCGATAGCAAATATTGGCGTTATACCCTTTCCCGCCAGAAGTTAGGGCGCGTTGGGAATGAATAAGGCGCTCACACGCTTATCAAGTGGCGTTACCGTCGCCAGATACGGCCGCCCTCAAGGAGCCAGCTGATAGGCAGCTGGAAAAATATCCTAAAAAGTATATACACACATAAGGTGGTTATACTGCGACCAGCGATCGCCATCAGCCTGGAGATGCAGTGCTGGGTTGGCTTGGTCGGTTTCCCTGACTGAAAATATTTGATTGATATAGAGCATTTAATAGGATGCATTATATATTTATGTATGCGAGATGCACAGAGGGATATGTGCACTCTGGCATCAAAATAAGTGCGTGATCCATATCTCCCAGAAGATGTCATGGACACGACAGTGGTCAGGTGATACATATCCCATACGACACATGGAAGTATGGCCGTATAAAGGGAAAGAGTTATTTGGGGTCGGTCCAACGGACCTGGGGGTCTCGGCAACAGCTGGAAATCCAACCTTTTTACCCCAAGTTACATCTCAGCAGAAACAGACACCGTCTTTTCAGCCTCAATCCTTCCGTTCCCATGAGGGCAAGCGGGCAAAAGGCCAGTCATATCTGCCCAGACATAGAGGAATGGGAAGTAGACTGCAGCAGACAGCTCCTTCCCAGGAAAGGAAGCCTTCCACCGCGTCTGCCAAGTCCCCAGCATGACGCTGGGGCCGTGTAAGCGGACTCAGGTTAGGTGGGGGTGTAGTCTCAAGAGTCTCAACGCGCAGTGGGATCACTCGCAAGTTGACCCCTGGATCGTACTAGTATTATCCCAGGGGTACAGATTGGAGAGTCGAGACATCTTTTCCTCGCAGGTTCCTGAAGTCTGCGTTACCAACGGCTCCCTCCAACAGGGAGGCAGTATTGGGAAAAATTCACAAGCTGTATTTCCAGCAGGTGATAATCAAAGTACCCCTCCTACAACAAGGAAAAGGGTATTAGTCTTCCACACTATATGGTGGTACTGAAGCCAGACGGCTTGGTGAGACATAGTCTAAATCTGAAATCTTTGAACACTTACATAAAGGTTCAAATCAAGATGGAGTCACTCAGAGCAGTGATAGCGAACCGGAAAGAAGGGGACTATATGGTGTCCCTGGACATCAAGGATTACCTCCATGTCCAAATTTGCCCTTCTCAACAAGGGTACATCGGGTTCGTGATACAGAACTGTCAATATCAGTTTCAAAAGTTGCCGTTGAATTATCCACGGCACCCCGGGCCTTTACCAAGGTAATGGCCGAAAAGATGACTCTCTTCAAAGAAAAGGGCATCTTAATTATCCCTTACTTGGACGATATCCTGAAAGGGGCAAGTTCCAGAGAACAGTTGGAGGTCGGAAAAGAACTATCTAAAGTAGTTCTACGATAGCACGAGTGGATTCTAAATATTCCAAAAATCGCAGCTGTGTTTTCCGATGATACGTCTGCTGTTCCCAGGAATGATTCTGGGCATAGTCCAGAAAAAGGTATTTCTCCTGGAGGGGAAAGCCAGGGAGTTATCCGACCTAGTCAGAAACCTCCTAAAACCAGGCCAAGTATCAGTGCATTAATGCACAGGAGGCCTGGGAAAAATGGTGGCTTCTTACGAAGCGATTCCATTCGGCAGATCTCACGCAAAACATTTTCAGGGAGATTTGCTGGACGAATGGTCCGGATCGCATCTTCAGATGCATCAGCGGATAACCCTGTCTCCAAGGACAAGGGTATCTCTTCTGTGGTGGTTGCAGGAGGCTCATCTACTGGAGGGCCGCAGATTCGGCATACAGGATTGGATCCTGGTGACCACGGACGCCAGCCTGAGAGGCTGGGGAGCAGTCACACAGGGAAGAAACTTCCAGGGAGTGTGGACGAGCCTGGAAAAGTCTCTTCACATAAACATTCTGGAACTAAGAGCAATCTACAATGCTCTAAACCAGGCGGAACCTCTGCTTCAAGGAAGACCGGTATTGATCCAGTCGGACAACATCACGGCAGTCGCCCATGTAAACAGACAGGGCGGCACAAGAAGCAGGAGTGCAATGGCAGAAGCTGCCAGGATCCTTCGCTGGGCGGAGAATCACGTGATAGCATTGTCAGCAGTATTCATCCCGGACGTGGACAACTGGGAAGCAGACTTCCTCAGCAGACACGATCTTCACCCGGGAGAGTGGGGACTTCATTCAGAAGTTTTCCTCATGATAATAAACCGTTGGGAAAAACCAATGGTGGACATGATGGCGTCTCGCCTCAACAAAAAACTGGACAGGTATTGCGCCAGGTCAAGAGATCCGCAGGCAATAGCTGTGGATGCGCTGGTAACACCTTGGGTGTACCAGTCGGTATATGTGTTTCCTCCTCTGCCTCTCATACCAAAGGTATTGAGGATTATACGGCAAAGAGGAGTAAGAACGATACTAGTGGCTCCGGATTGGCCAAGAAGGACTTGGTACCCGGAACTTCAAGAGATGGTCACGGACGATCCGTGGCCTCTACCTCTGAGAAGGGACCTGCCTCAGCAGGGTCCTTGTCTTTTTCAAGACTTACCGCGGCTGCGTTTGACGGCATGGCGGTTGAACGCCAGATTCTAAAAGAAAAAGGCATTCCTGAAGAAGTCATTCCTACCTTGATTAAGGCAAGGAAAGAAGTCACCGCAAAGCATTATCACCGCATTTGGCGGAAATATGTGGCATGGTGCGAGGGTCGGAATGCTCCGACGAAGGAATTTCAACTGGGTCGTTTCCTACATTTCCTGCAATCAGGATTGTCTATGGGTCTCAAATTGGGATCTATTAAGGTTCAAATTTCGGCCCTGTCTATATTCTTCCAAAAAGAATTGGCCTCAGTTCCTGAGGTCCAGACTTTTGTCAAAGGAGTACTGCATATACAGCCTCCTGTGGTGCCTCCGGTGGCACCGTGGGATCTAAATGTAGTTTTAGATTTCCTCAAATCCCATTGGTTTGAACCACTTAAGAAGGTGGATTTGAAATATCTCACATGGAAAGTGACTATGTTACTGGCCCTGGCTTCGGCCAGGAGAGTATCAGAACTGGCGGCTTTATCTTATAAAAGTCCTTATTTAAGTTTCCATTCAGATAGGGCAGAGCTGCGGACGCGTCCGCATTTTCTCCCGAAGGTGGTGTCAGCGTTTCACCTGAACCAGCCTATTGTAGTGCCTGCGGCTACAAACGACTTGGAAGACTCCAAGTTGTTGGACGTTGTCAGAGCTTTAAAGATATACATTTCAAGGACGGCTGGAGTCAGAAAATCTGACTCGCTGTTTATACTGTATGCACCCAACAAGTTGGGTGCACCTGCTTCTAAGCAGTCGATTGCTCGTTGGATTTGTAACACGATTCAACTTGCACATTCTGTGGCAGGCCTACCACAGCCTAATTCTGTTAAGGCCCATTCCACAAGGAAGGTGGGCTCATCCTGGGCGGCTGCCCGAGGGGTCTCGGCATTACAACTCTGCCGAGCAGCTACGTGGTCAGGGGAGAACACGTTTGTAAAATTTTACAAATTTGATACCCTGGCAAAAGAGGACCTGGAGTTCTCTCATTCGGTGCTGCAGAGTCATCCGCACTCTCCCGCCCGTTTGGGAGCTTTGGTATAATCCCCATGGTCCTTTCAGGAACCCCAGCATCCACTTAGGACGATAGAGAAAATAAGAATTTACTTACCGATAATTCTATTTCTCGGAGTCCGTAGTGGATGCTGGGCGCCCATCCCAAGTGCGGATTATCTGCAAGACTTGTACATAGTTATTGTTAACTATTTCGGGTTATTTTGTTTAGGGAGCCATCTTTCAGAGGCTCCTCTGTTATCATACTGTTAACTGGGTTTAGATCACAAGTTGTACGGTGTGATTGGTGTGGCTGGTATGAGTCTTACCCGGGATTCGAAATCCTCCCTTATTGTGTACGCTCGTCCGGGCACAGTACCTAACTGGAGTCTGGAGGAGGGTCATAGGGGGAGGAGCCAGTGCACACCACCTGACCTGTAAAAGCTTTACTTTTTGTGCCCTGTCTCCTGCGGAGCCGCTATTCCCCATGGTCCTTTCAGGAACCCCAGCATCCACTACGGACTCCGAGAAATAGAATTATCGGTAAGTAAATTCTTATTGTTTCCAGGACGGCTGGAGTCAGAAAATCTGACTCGCTGTTTATTCTGTATGCACCCAACAAACTGGGTGCTCCTGCTTCTAAGCAGACGATTGCTCGTTGGATTTGTAGTACAATTCAGCTTGCACATTCTGTGGCAGGCCTGCCACAGCCAAAATCTGTAAAAGCCCATTCCACACGGAAAGTGGGCTCATCTTGGGCGGCTGCCCGAGGGGTCTCGGCTTTACAACTTTGCCGAGCAGCTACTTGGTCAGGGGCAAACACGTTTGCTAAATTCTACAAATTTGATACCCTGGCTGAGGAGGACCTGGAGTTCTCTCATTCGGTGCTGCAGAGTCATCCGCACTCTCCCGCCCGTTTGGGAGCTTTGGTATAATCCCCATGGTCCTTTCAGAGTCCCCAGCATCCACTAGGACGTCAGAGAAAATAAGAATTTACTTACCGATAATTCTATTTCTCATAGTCCGTAGTGGATGCTGGGCGCCCATCCCAAGTGCGGATTGTCTGCAATACTTGTACATAGTTATTGTTACAAAAATCGGGTTATTATTGTTGTGAGCCATCTTTTCAGAGGCTCCTCTGTTATCATGCTGTTAACTGGGTTCAAATCACAAGTTGTACGGTGTGATTGGTGTGGCTGGTATGAGTCTTACCCGGGATTCAAAATCCTTCCTTATTGTGTACGCTCGTCCGGGCACAGTATCCTAACTGAGGCTTGGAGGAGGGTCATAGGGGGAGGAGCCAGTGCACACCAGGTAGTCCTAAAGCTTTTACTTTTGTGCCCAGTCTCCTGCGGAGCCGCTATCCCCCATGGTCCTTTCGGAGTCCCCAGCATCCACTACGGACTATGAGAAATAGAATTATCGGTAAGTAAATTCTTATTTTTTCCACCTTCAGGCAACTTTAGCATACTGGTGTGTAACAGCCTTTACCGAGCACACCGATTCATCTTTGTAAGTCCTATGCTTTTCACCAACGCCTTTACAGCTACAGGCAGAGAGCGCTGCACTTCTCCGATACTAGCTGTATTCACAGAGCAGCTGTGTTCTGTCCAGTGGCAATAGATATAAAGGACTTGGTGAAAAACGTGGAATGCAGCAAGACACAGC
The DNA here is from genome assembly GCF_028390025.1 of Pseudophryne corroboree. Taxonomy (NCBI): domain Eukaryota; kingdom Metazoa; phylum Chordata; class Amphibia; order Anura; family Myobatrachidae; genus Pseudophryne; species Pseudophryne corroboree. The sequence continues at coordinate 23,152,473 of NC_086444.1, read as the reverse complement.
GATGTGTTTAGCAAAAGTTGCAGGAGGGCGCACCCAACTGTGAGACAGCTAATAAATATAGTCCGCAGTTACATTACACGTACGCACATGTTCTCTTACAGGGTAAACCTACCTGATTTATGGTGGTTTAGGAGTCGTGAAACATTAATTGCCCACCATTACCCCTCACAGACGGTTGTGGCCGACACATTTGCGCTTGCGCTCAGTGCAGAATGTCACTGAGGTTACTACAAGAGACTTGAACACGTGACTCGCTGTTTTAAAGAGCCTTTATTGATGGCTGGACTTATCTGCTCTGTAACAATGGCACATACGGTTACAGATCTACAGGGTATTCTCACATATTGTAACACATAATACAGTCATATCTCACACACTGGCAGGTACGGTGTACACAGTCACAGTCTCGGGACGAGAGGTCACACTACAAGCCTGCGAGCTTCTAAGTGAGCTTCTTACATCTGTACAATGCAGGTTAAATGTAACAGCGTACCCTACCCTCGCACCGGTATTCAGTATACTATATAATACAAGGTTGTGATTGGGGAGGAGCTAGGATAGAACTGACCCCCCTCCCCCGCCCCAGTGTATTGTTCTAATTATCCTCGGGGGTCTCCGCAAAAACCTGTCTCAATTCAGAAAACAACCCCCCCCCCCCTCAATAGTGCAAAAATCACAATAAAAAAACCCCTCTCATCTTTTCCAAAAACCGCGACAGAACTGTACGTCGCGCACAAAGCACCACCCAGGCATTATGGCACATGAGCTGATTGTAACACTATCCCTTGATAATACATATGTCAGTCCTCCTCTACGTTACGCCCCCCCCCATACGAAGTCCTGCAAGGTAACGCCCAAAAATATACCAGCGCTGAAAACCTTAAAAAAAAACTAAATAAAATGTTGAGAAGCCGGAAATATTACGCGGCAACAAAATTCTGTAATAAAAATAAAAGGTTGTCGGTAAAGCAGACAAGATCTTTAAATAGAATTAAAAAAAAAAACTACAAAAAACAACTATATTGCAAGTTGCTAAAATGTTTTTGGGGGAGCCGCCGAACCCTGGGCGGTCTTGTTCTTGGTTGCTACATTAGTTATAGTGGTAAGAGTCGACAACTGCTCTGCAAGGCTGCGCAGATCTGCACATTCACACGCGGCGCTCCGATCCTTATTCTGTTCAGTCTGCGAGCGGCACAGTCGTGCACCAGAGGTTCGGCCGCCGGTGTCTTATTGCCTTAACAGTCACATAAATATCACAGCAGCGGGAGAAAGTGTCTTTTGCGTTATCCAGACTTTCCTGGACCTCTGACCCCCCCCCCCCCTTTAGGGACAGGATGGCAGTGCTCCACACACTGGCAGATGCACAATCCACGTCCTCTACAGTCATTTTATTATATAAATATTTCGGTTATAAGATAACATCTTATTTTCTTTACTAAAAGTGTCTCTTGATGTCTGGAAATACAGAAAAAATAAATAATCTTCCGGTCTGGCAATCCGCTCCCTGCTCCATGTGCGGGCTACGGGGTAGGAAGCTGGAAGGCAGCACGAGCTGGCAAATTGGCACATAATAGAGTTCGTGGTCCGACCTCAGCTGCCCTCCTCTGTGGACCGAGTCTCTGATTTCAGCTTGACAAACTCCCGGGCCACCTCGTCGTTGGTCCTTTGTGAGAGTATCCGCAGGATGGTCAATCCAGTTTCATCCATCTGGACACGACGGCCCATAGGGCACCAGCAAGCACAGCTCCCCTTGTCGGCAATGTCCCGCAACTGTAACACAGCTATTCCCAACACGTGGTCCTCCCGGGCAAAGCAATAATCCTTTACACAGACCTGCAGTTCGTAGCACTCCGGTCCATCCTCGTTCCCCAGAATACTAGAGAGAAATAGGGGACAATTACATGATGCAACAGTAACCTGTAGACATAGAGGTGGCAGCAATGTGCAGCCTGTCTATTCACTGGCTCCTACTGACTGGATAGGCTGCACTTTGGGATTCACTGGTTCCTAGTGTATAGATTGGCTGCACTCTCAGTGATGTCACTGCCTCCTAGTGACTGGATAGGCTGCATTCTCAGTGATGTCACTATTCCTAGTGACTGGATAGGCTGCACTCTCAGTTAGGTCACTGGTTCCTAGTGACTGAATAGGCTGCACTCTCAGTGATGTCACTGGTTCCTAGTGACTGGATAGGCTGCACTCTCAGTGATGTCTCTATTCCTAGTGACTAAATCGGCTGCACTCTCCGTGATGTCACTGGTTCCTACTGACTGGACAGGCTGAACTTTGTGATGTTACTGGCTCCTAGTAACTGCATAGGCTGCACTTTGTGATGTCAAGGGTTCCTAGTGTATAGATAGGTTGCATTCTCAGTGATGTCACTGCCTCCTAGTGACTGGATAGGCTGCACTCTCAGTGATGTCACTATTCCTAGTGACTGGATAGGCTGCACTCTCAGTGAAGTCACTGGCTCCTACTGAATGTATACGCTGCATTTTGTGATGTCACTGCCTCCTAGTGACTGGATAAGCTGCACTCTCAGTGATGTCACTGGCTCATAGTAATTGGATAGGCTGCACTCTCAGTGATGTCACTGACTCCTACTGACTTGATAGGCTGCACTCTCAGTGATGTCACTATTCCTAGTGACTGGACAGGCGGCACTCTCAGTGATGTCACTGGCTCCTAGTGACTGGATAGGCTGCACTCTCAGTGATGTCACTGGTTCCTAGTGACTGCAGAGGCTGCATTCTCAGTGATGTCACTGACTCCTATTGACAGGATAGGCTGCACTCTCACTGATGTCACTGGTTCCAACTGACTGGATAGGCTGCATTCTCAGTGATGTCACTAACTCCTAGTGACTGGACAGGCTGCACTCTCAGTGAAGTCACTGGCTCCTACTGAATGTATACGCTGCATTTTGTGATGTCACTGCCTAGTGACTGGATAAGCTGCACTCTCAGTGATGTCACTGGCTCCTAGTGACTGGGTAAGCTGCACTCTCAGTGATGTCACTGGCTCCTACTGACTGGATAGGTTGCACTCTCAGTGATGTCACTATTCCTAGTGACTGGATAGGCTGCACTCTCAGTGATGTCACTGGTTCCTAGTGACTGGATAGGCTGTGCTCAGTGATGTCACTGATTCCGAGTGACTGGATAGGCTGCACTCTCAGTGATGTCACTGGTGAATGGATAGGCTGCACTCTCAGTGATGTCACTTGTCCTAAGTGAAGGGATAGGCTGCGTTTCCAGTAACGTCACAAGATTCTGGTGCACTGATACATTATGACAGTTTAATTATAACCTAGCACAACTAGTGTGTATTTGGTGACCTAAGTCACAGGGTGGATTCTACACATCCATCATAAATCACATATAGCATAGTAAAACCTCAAACATATCATGCGCTATTACTTGGCTAACATGTACCCCATAGCAATATGTAACTTGCTATTGTATATACTCTCTCATTTATAGATCCGGAAACTCCACAAATTTGGGGTATTTGATGCCTTAGATCTACACATAAAGCCGCTCTTCTGCGACAAATCAATTCTTACAGGAAAAAGTCCCGGTGCCCTGACATGTCCCAGCCCCCTATACTCACAAGTGGAAGCCCCAGTGCCCTGACATGCCCCAGCCCTCTATACTCACGAGTGGAAGCCCCGGTGCCCTGACATGCCCCAGCCCCCTATACTCACAAGTGGTAGCCCCGGTGCCCTGACATGCCCCAGCCCTCTATACTCACAAGTGGAAGCCCCGATGCCCTGACATGCCCCAGCCCTCTATACTCACAAGTGGATGCCCCGGTGCCCTGACATGCCCCAGCCCTCTATACTCACAAGTGGAAGCCCCGGTGCCCTGACATGCCCCAGCCCTCTATACTCACAAGTGGAAGCCCCGGTGCCCTGACATGCCCCAGCCCTCTATACTCACAAGTAGAAGCCCCGATGCCCTGACATGCCCCAGCCCTCTATACTCAAAAGTGGAAGCCCCAGTGCCCTGACATGCCCCAACCCTCTATACTCACAAGTGGAAGCCCCGATGCCCTGACATGCCCCAGCCCTCTATACTCACAAGTAGAAGCCCCGATGCCCTGACATGCCCCAGTCCCCTATACTCACAAGTGTAAGCCCCGGTGCCCTGACATGCCCCAGCCCCTTATACTCACAAGTTGAAGCCCTGGTGCCCTGACATGCCCCAGCCCTCTATACTCACAAGTTGAAGCCCCGGTGCCCTGACATGCCCCAGCCCTCTATACTCACAAGTGGAAGGTCTCATTGTACTTGGGAGCCCAGTTGTTGCTCTTTGATTTGGTGGTGAATTTCCGTTTCTTGTCGCTCTGGTTAGGACCAATCATGGTGACCTCCACAAACGGGCGGAACATGCCGGTCGTCTGCCACTTCAGGTCATTTGCAGCCACCACTGATGGAAAACAAAACACTCATATGGGGAGGAGCACCACTCCAGGCTGACAGAGGTACTGCACCTATCAATTACCCCCTGATGTCTCCAATTGCCCTTCTCCATAGATATTTAGTAACGGGAGAGGGGTGTCCATAAATATTCGTTTTATAAGTGGGTATGTTGAATAAGCTCCCAGTTTTTATTCTATGTTCTTAGCCGTGATATACGTGCGTAACAGGTGAACAGCACAGTACTTACATGGCAGCTCATGAAGTTAATTAATAACAGAATCACAGGTGACAGGCTCAATTCACAGTCTAAATGTGGCTTCATAGGACAACAGCTGTTGCTGGTTTCATTATAAAATCCACATTCCTTTTATTGTGGCAACTAAAAGCAGAGTCTGCGGGATTTGGGACTAGTTTAGGTGACAATATGGCCGCCAGCTGGGAAGATTTAGTGCACTTTAACCTTCGTACCTTTCACTGTCACCTTCTGCTCCCCAGTTCCTGGGTGCGTAAACAGGTCTATCTGTATAGACACTTCTCCCACGGGATCATCCACACCGGAGCCTGGGAGAGGAAACATGGTTACAGCCGAGTTCTGGCATCAAGTGATGATATGAATGATATTAGCCCTAACTGGGAGCAATTCCATAACCTGTAACATATATTTCCATAATAATCTCTGTATCTGTTACCATTAACAGGAAAAGCTGCTTATTCCTGGATACTGTCCCCCAAGTTTTCCTGCTCACGCCTCTCCCCACCTACACACACACACACACACACACACACACACACACACACACACACACACACACACACACACACACACACACACACACACACACGGACCCCGTCAGCCACAGTCCTCAGAAGAACACGCTAGTCATGTTCCATTCTATACACAGGAGACGCGATTGGCCGGAACACAGGGGAAATCCAATACACCCTTCCCCAGATCTGGTCCTGTGGCTAATTTATTTCCACGTATATAGTGTCCTATCCTCCTAACTCCATGTTACACGAATACCAGGATGGATGTGAGACCGGAACAGAGGGGGGCAGCTTGTGGCTGTACAACAGAACTACAAGTCTCAGCAGGCCTTCACAGATGCAGTGCCACAGGCCACCCTCCTCTATGGATAAAATGATAGAACCAAATGTACACTGTTCGGTTCTGCAGCTAGACGTGGCGATTCCGCAGGTGGGCCGACACATTACCAGACGGGTGACACTAAACTGCTCTACGTGACTGGAACCTGAAGGAACTGGAGGCTACGCAGGATATCGCTACGCTGGGGGGGACAGACTTATAAGGATATCTCTGAACATACCCTTCTCGGGGTGTGCGTCCTCATTAGCCGTATACCTAACACCCTTCCCATCATGCACTGGGACATGAACGCAAGAGACGGCAGGTGGAGAAAGAGGAAGAGAGAGTTATACAGACGAAGCAGACGATAAACAAGTATACACAGAGGAAACGCTGTACAGGGTCAGACCGCTGCGGGGATTCCTTACATCATACTGTACGACTCGTATTCTATTCTAAGGTAAAACGCTGCATGTAAGGCATCGTAGTAACACACCACAGTTTCTAGGACGGTTAATCATGTACAGTGTAGTTATTTGCACTTTATCCATTATTAGATGGCGCATGAAATACTACAGCCAGGATTTACTATAAGGCACAGGTTCTCAAACTCGGTCCTCAGGACCCCACACGGTTCATGTTTTGCAGGTCACCTGTAGATTTTTGAAATGTGACAGTTGGTGATACACAGTGCAGCTGCTGGGTGACATGGAAAACGTAAACCGTGTGGGGTCCTGAGGACCGAGTTTGAGAACCACTGCTATAAGGTATCAGGCGGATTATAAGTAATGACTGCGTCAGCCCCGTCTCATGCTACATAAAATGTGTTTATTTAAGAAGAAGTGAGACAGGCGGGGAGACAATACCCTATTGTGATGTCACCAACTGCTTTTATAATGGGTTTACGACACAACGCACCAATCCAGCAACCAAGATGGCGCCTTTCGCAAGGTAGAAACTTGCTACGCTGGAAAACGGGAAGAGCAGAACATTTCTAATTTAGCTGCAATTATGCGACCGTCTACAGGACACAATTTATCCCCATAATCTCAATACCATTGCCCACGTATTCATTACCAGCAAGTGTGACACTTGGAAACGCAGCTTCATTGTCCTCATAATAAACTAAGTGGGAAATTATTGGGAGATTTTTTATTTTTTTTTGCATCTCATCCTGGCGAACACAGACGTTGCAGCAACTGCAAGAGCTGTCACAAGTATCAGTCACTGGTGTCAGCAGGGAGTAAAACGCGTCAATGCTGTCATCTGGGAGTGAAACGCGTCAATCTTCCAGTTGTAAAGCGCAACGGAATTTATTATTTATTATTTATTATTTGCTGCGCTATGGCCCTCATTCCGAGTTGTTCGCTCGCTAGCAGATTTTAGCAGCATTGCACACGCTAGGCCGCCGCCCTCTGCGAGTGTATCTTAGAATAGCAGAATTGCGAACGAAAGATTAGCAGAATTGCGAATAATAATTCTTTGCAGTTTCTGAGTAGCTGGAGACTTACTCCTACACTGCGATCAGCTCAGCCCCTTTTGTTCCTGGTTTGACGTCACAAACACGCCCTGCGTTCGGCCAGCCACTCCCCCGTTTCTCCAGACACTCCTGCGTTTTTCCCTGACACGCCTGCATTTTTTAGCCAACGCCGGGAAAACGCTGAGTTGCCGCCCAGAAACGCCCCTTTCCTGTCAATCATTTACCGAACACCAGTGCGACTGAAAAGCGCCGCAGATGCTACAGCAAAACAGCTAAGTTTTGTGTAAAATAACTAAGCGCATGCGCTCTGCGTACCATGCGCATGCGCAGTTAGCGACTAATCACAGTATAGCGAAAATCGGCAACGAGCGAACAACTCGGAATGACCACCTATATAAGAAACTGTTACTAAGTAAATAAATCTTGGCAGATTGTGCTGAAGATTACTCTGCACGCCGCACTATTTTTTTTTGCTTCAGAATGTCCTTGCCGAGCAAGGAGGTCAGTCGGCGCAAATACAAACTTTTATACTGATGGGTACTAACAGCAGCAGCAATTCGCAACATAAATATAATATTATACTATACGCACCTTGCGCGGTCTGGGTTTGCACAAAGGTTTTGATGAGCGTGTCCGTGGTCTGCGTGTATAGGGACAGGGCGTAGCGTAAAGACTGCAAGTCCGGACTCTTCTCCAAGAAAGTTTTCTTAAGGCCATTTCCTCCAGCGTGAAAGTATTGCTGCAAAGGGTAAGAAGTCAAGGGGGGTATTGTCTAAGTATGTCACAGAAGGCGGCCACCTCACGGTTACTACACGGGCTAAATAACGACAGTCTATGGATCTTTCAATTAAGCTGGGGCCACAAGAGAAGGTTGGATAGCCCTAGGCTAGAGATTTGGCTTCCCCAGGTGAAATAGTTGTGTTTTTCTGCGGAGAGTAAAGGTGTAAGTTGGCCATGACATACCTTGATGGTATCTAGAGCAAGGTCCATTACAGCGCACTGCTTTGGAGTAAGGCTGCGGGTCTCTTCTCTCACCATGTGATCCTGTAAGACCAACAAGAAATAAGATCAGTATCCACTGCAGGGACTTGCCACAGACTGGACACATTGCATCAGCACTGTAGTAAAGGTATTAGGGAGCTGCAGTAACTCCCACACCCTGTAGGGGGAGACAAGATCACAGAAGTGCCTGAGAGATATCACAGCCCACAATGAGGATTCAGTGGTGATAGCATGGGAATAATGTATGAGAGAGAAGCCTCACCACTGGTGTTCTCATGTAATATACTACCTCTCTGTTCTGTACTCAGCTGACTACATGAAACACACATCTTCCAAGCTGCCTGCAGCAGCAACTGAAATGCATGGGCCATTGTATACATCAGTACTCAGTGTGGATTACTTAGTACTGTACATATGGCATGCAACAGTTCTTTCACTATAGAAACACTGACCCATCCACCCCCTCCTCCAGTTCTCTGATTCCTCCAGCGGGCACAGGAACCGGGATGATATCAATGTAAGTAAAACAAATGCAGGGAAATTGTTGTTAATAAAAGAGTAAAACTGCTTGATGGTTAGTAATGGTTTGCAATAGAACCGCGTCACGGACACGGGTTGATTCACACATTATGGCGTGCGTGTGTTATTATAGACCTGTTTCAGCTGCATTCTGGTCTGGAACAGACTGCAATACTACATGGATGCTCCGAAACAGTTCTAGTGAATGATGAAGGACCTGTGGCGCTGTGTTTTAGCAGAGTTTTGATTAAATAAAATAGCAGAAAAGCACTTTCAGCGCAAGCTAATATCCCACATCACTTGAGGCCACAGTCATAAGAGAGGTGAACCGAATGGTAAGGTGGCACACTATTCCGTAGCTGGATTACATTAGTGGCACACTGGCGCTGGGCCCAGAGTACACCAGCCACAGGAAAGGGCGCCTTGGGAGTGTACACAGCAAACATTGGGGGCATAGAATGCACCTGTGTGCCATTACCTCTATGGGGGATAGGCAACAAGTCATATGATCTTCCACACTGTGTCATGTGATAGCCTAACAATTGCACAAGGGACAGGCAGCATGCGGTGCAGTCATGTGACCTTCCACACTGTCGTGTGACCAGGGATAACAGTCGCACAAAGAACAGGCAGCATGCGATTAAGTCATGTGACCAGTTATAACAGTTGCACAAAGAACAGGCAGCATGCGATTAAGTCATGTGACCAGTGATAACAGTTGCACAAAGAACAGGAAGCATGCAGTGCAGTCATGTGACCTTCCACACTGTCATGTGGCCTGTGATACCGGTTGCACAAGGAACAGGAACATGCAGTGTAGGGGATGAGCAGAAGCAGTGAGTGGACACTTCACAGGCTAAGCTACAAGCAGCTGAGGACATCTCACAATACCTTCAGTTTTGATAACTGCCCCAATTCCTTTGCAGCACTGAAAATCAACTGAGTGCCCTGAGATTGCAGGGAGGGGAGAAAGAAGAGAAAAGGTTATTTCCAGATGTAGCGTTGAACGGTCCATACGATTACACGAAGCTGAGCAGATTATCTCCCACCCTGTGCCAGTCACCTGGATATAATTACATACTGGATATAGCTCAGACACGCCACCTGCTGGTACATTTCACACTAGCACCCATTGCCCATTGTCTCTACATGCTGGCATCATACTGTAGTTCGGTTTAATGTTATATCAGTGATATCACATCTCTAGAAAGCTCCAATTGGTGACATATCAGCACTGGGTGTTCTAATCACAGTGTTCTAAACGACCCCAGTGACCAGGCTTAATCTCTGTATAGTCACAAACACACCAGATAATTGCCAGATAGGGACTGATTTGGTCAATAAAGTCACAAAAGTGGTAGAATTCAACCTCCAATGATAAAAGGTGGACAGGAGGACAACACACACACAGTCAAGAGTTACCACATAGAGATATCTCGGGCATTAACAGAGTCCTCTCACCATTGAGGTGCACAAATTACCCTTCCTTTTTCTGTGACACCACTAGGCCCTTCCTGTCAGTGACGCCACTAGGACCTTCCTGTCAGTGACGCCACTAGGACCTTCCTGTCAGTGACGCCACTAGGACCTTCCTGTCAGTGACGTCACTTGGACACACTTGGACCTTCCTGTCAGTGACAACACTTGGACCTTCCTGTCAGTGACACCAACTACGACCTAGGCAGGGACTTCGCTAATGAACTAATAAGCGCAGCTTTGGTTTAGCCAACAATTGGCGGGATGTTCCCTCCAGCACATAATCAATGAGCCCTGGTCGGCTCTAGAATGTCAGCCGCTTGCTGGAGGAACACGTAGAAAATGAATCTTCATGTCCTGAGAACGTCCAAACCCAGCGTCACCGACAGAGCAAAACACTACATGTGATATATTCAGTACATGTTACTGTACACATAAGCGGCAATGATGCAGATGTGTTCTGGGGAAGGCAGTCTGCCAGGTGACTCTTCTCCCCAGCTCCAGCTGCCACTCACCAGCCCAGCAGTCCCTGTAACGTGGGCAGTCAGACGGAACATCTCAACTGTGCTGGGACACTCTCCAGGAGATCTGGGGTTGTCACTCGTGGCTGAGGAAGCTGGATGCACAGTAACCCCTAACTCGCCATTTCATTCACACTCACCGACTGATCTGTCAGGGGCGGCAGGACAATCATCTTCTCCATCGTGTTCATCACCACCCTCCAGAGCTCCTTCAAGACGCGTTTTAATACGGTCTTCTCACATACGGTAGCAAACAGCGTCAGGCTGTGGAGAACAGAAGCCACAAGTTGCGAAGTGACACAATCCCACAAGTTGCGAAGTGATAGAGTGAGACGTACAGTTCCGTACACTGGTGGTCATTCCGAGTTGTTCGCTCGGTAATTTTCTTCGCATCGCAGCGATTTTCCGCTAATTGCGCATGCGCAATGTTCGCACTGCGACTGCGCCAAGAAAATTTGCTATGCAGTTAGGAATTTTACTCACGGCATTACGAGGTTTTTTCTTCGTTCTGGTGATCGTAATGTGATTGACAGGAAGTGGGTGTTTCTGGGTGGAAACTGGCCGTTTTATGGGTGTGTGTGAAAAAACGCTGCCGTTTCTGGGAAAAACGCGGGAGTGTCTGAAGAAACGGGGGAGTGTCTGGGCGAACGCTGGGAGTGTTTGTGACGTCAAACCAGGAACGAAACTGACTGAACTGATCGCAGTTGCCGAGTAAGTGTAGAGCTACTCAGAAACTGCTAAGAAGTGTCTATTCGCAATTCTGCTAATCTTTCGTTCGCAATTTTACTATGCTAAGATTCACTCCCAGTAGGCGGCGGCTTAGCGTGTGCAATGCTGCTAAAAGCAGCTTGCGAGCGAACAACTCGGAATGAGGGCCACTGTTTCACTATGGTCTGGATACTGCTGGGAGAGGGATTGTGTGTGTGGGTGAGGGGTGTCAGTATTGCGTAGCACTGATCAGCCAGGGGAACGATTTCTACGTAACATCGGTCAGCTGCAGGGACCCACTTTCTGTGTGACACCAAATTCTTTCTATGGCAGACGGTCTGGAACACGGGCACGGCTGTGAGGCTCTCCGTGTACACTGATCTGGGATGCTGAGGGGGGGGGAGGGGGGGGGGAATGGTGAACGGGGAGCTACCCAGGATGCGCTATGGGGGGAGGAGCAATGCTGGGGTGTAGAGGTCATTGTACAATATTCATATCTCGGAATAGTCACTTCCTACTCACTTTCCATCCAAGAAGTCCATTAAAGGCCGCAGGACATTGTCTGCATCCTGTGCCACAGTGTTCCTGGCATTGGCTGGTACGTTCCCAGTGCCCTTCACGTGACCCAGAATCTCGGACATCTGCTTAATACATTCATCTATACGGAACTGGAAGCTGCAGGTACACAAACAAATCCCATTACGTGAGGAGTTTCTGAGTCATCTCTTCTACAGTGTCCACCTGGATCTCCACTCCTGCAGCATCTGCCCCAGCCTCCCCTCCTACAGTGTCCACCTCTGATCTCTGCTCCTACAACGTCCGCCCCCAATCTACATTCATACAGCGTCTGCCTCCGATCTCCACTCCTACAGCATCTGCCCCGGCCTCCTCTCCTACAGTGTCCACCTCTGATCTCTGCTCCTACAACGTCCGCCCCCAATCTACATTCATACAGCGTCTGCCTCCGATCTCCCCTCCTGCAGCATCTGCCCCGGCCTCCCCTCCTACAGTGTCCACCTCTGATCTCTGCTCCTACAACGTCTGCCCCCAATCTACATTCATACAGCGTCTGCCTCCGATCTCCCCTCCTACAGCATCTGCCCCGGCCTCCCCTCCTACAGTGTCCACCTCTGATCTCTGCTCCTACAACGTTCGCCCCCAATCTCCATTTATACAGCGTCTGCCTCCGATCTCCCCTCCTACAGCATCTGCCCCGGCCTCCTCTCCTACAGTGTCCACCTCTGATCTCTGCTCCTACAACATCCGCCCCCAATCTACATTCATAAAGCGTCTGCCTCCGATCTCCCCTCCTACAGCATCTGCCCCGGCCTCATCTCCTACAGTGTCCACCTCTGATCTCTGCTCCTACAACGTCCGCCCCCAATCTCCATTCATACAGCGTCTGCCTCCGATCTCCACTCCTACAGCATCTGCCCCGGCCTCCCCTCCTACAGTGTCCACCTCTGATCTCTGCTCCTACAACGTCCGCCCCCAATCTCCATTCATACAGCGTCTGCCTCCGATCTCCACTCCTGCAGCATCTGCCCCGGCCTCATCTCCTACAGTGTCCACCTCTGATCTCTGCTCCTACAACGTCTGCCCCCAATCTACATTCATACAGCGTCTGCCTCCGATCTCCCCTCCTACAGCATCTGCCCCGGCCTCCCCTCCTACAGTGTCCACCTCTGATCTCTGCTCCTACAACGTTCGCCCCCAATCTCCATTTATACAGCGTCTGCCTCCGATCTCCCCTCCTACAGCATCTGCCCCGGCCTCCTCTCCTACAGTGTCCACCTCTGATCTCTGCTCCTACAACATCCGCCCCCAATCTCCATTCATACAGCGTCTGCCTCCGATCTCCCCTCCTACAGCATCTGCCCCGGCCTCATCTCCTACAGTGTCCACCTCTGATCTCTGCTCCTACAACGTCCGCCCCCAATCTCCATTCATACAGCGTCTGCCTCCGATCTCCACTCCTACAGCATCTGCCCCGGCCTCCCCTCCTACAGTGTCCACCTCTGATCTCTGCTCCCACAACATCCGCCCCAAATCTACATTCATACAGCGTCTGTCTCCGATCTCCACTCCTACAGCATCTGCCCCGGCCTCCTCTCCTACAGTGTCCACCTCTGATCTCTGCTCCTACAACATCCGCCCCCAATCTCCATTCATACAGCGTCTGCCTCCGATCTCTACTCCTACAGCATCTGCCCCGGCCTCCTCTCCTACAGTGTCCACCTCTGATCTCTGCTCCTACAACGTCCGCCTCCAATCTACATTCATACAGCGTCTGCCTCCGATCTCCCCTCCTACAGCATCTGCCCCCAATCTACATTCATACAGCGTCTGCCTCCGATCTCCACTCCTACAGCATCTGCCCCGGCCTCCTCTCCTACAGTGTCCACCTCTGATCTCTGCTCCTACAACATCCGCCCCCAATCTACATTCATACAGCGTCTGCCTCCGATCTCCACTCCTACAGCATCTGCCCCGGCCTCCTCTCCTACAGTGTCCACCTCTGATCTCTGCTCCTACAACATCCGCCCCCAATCTACATTCATACAGCGTCTGCCTCCGATCTCCACTCCTACAGCATCTGCCCCGGCCTCCTCTCCTACAGTGTCCACCTCTGATCTCTGCTCCTACAACATCCGCCCCCAATCTACATTCATACAGCGTCTGCCTCCGATCTCCACTCCTGCAGAATCTGCCCCGGCCTCCCCTCCTACAGCGTCTGCCTCCGATCTCCCCTCCTACAGCATCTGCCCCGGCCTCCTCTCCTACAGTGTCCACCTCTGATCTCTGCTCCTACAACATCCGCCCCCAATCTCCATTCATACAGCATCTGTCTCCGATCTCCACTCCTACAGCATCTGCCCCGGCCTCCTCTCCTACAGTGTCCACCTCTGATCTCTGCTCCTACAACATCCGCCCCCAATCTACATTCATACAGCGTCTGCCTCCGATCTCCACTCCTGCAGAATCTGCCCCGGCCTCCCCTCCTACAGCGTCTGCCTCCGATCTCCCCTCCTACAGCATCTGCCCCGGCCTCCTCTCCTACAGTGTCCACCTCTGATCTCTGCTCCTACAACATCCGCCCCCAATCTCCATTCATACAGCATCTGTCTCCGATCTCCACTCCTACAGCATCTGCCCCGGCCTCCTCTCCTACAGTGTCCACCTCTGATCTCTGCTCCTACAACATCCGCCCCAATCTCCATTCATACAGCGTCTGCCTCCGATCTCTACTCCTACAGCATCTGCCCCGGCCTCCTCTCCTACAGTGTCCACCTCTGATCCCTGCTCCTACAACGTCCGCCCCCAATCTACATTCATACAGCGTCTGCCTCCGATCTCCCCTCCTACAGCATCTGCCCCGGCCTCCTCTCCTACAGTGTCCACCTCTGATCTCTGCTCCTACAACATCCGCCCCCAATCTCCATTCATACAGCATCTGTCTCCGATCTCCACTCCTACAGCATCTGCCCCGGCCTCCCCTCCTACAGTGTCCACCTCTGATCTCTGCTCCCACAACATCCGCCCCCAATCTACATTCATACAGCGTCTGTCTCCGATCTCCACTCCTACAGCATCTGCCCCGGCCTCCTCTCCTACAGTGTCCACCTCTGATCTCTGCTCCTACAACATCCGCCCCAATCTCCATTCATACAGCGTCTGCCTCCGATCTCTACTCCTACAGCATCTGCCCCGGCCTCCTCTCCTACAGTGTCCACCTCTGATCCCTGCTCCTACAACGTCCGCCCCCAATCTACATTCATACAGCGTCTGCCTCCGATCTCCCCTCCTACAGCATCTGCCCCGGCCTCCTCTCCTACAGTGTCCACCTCTGATCCCTGCTCCTACAACATCCGCCCCCAATCTACATTCATACAGCGTCTGCCTCCGATCTCCCCTCCTACAGCATCTGCCCCGGCCTCCTCTCCTATAGTGTCCACCTCTGATCTCTGCTCCTACAACATCCGCCCCCAATCTCCATTCATACAGCGTCTGCCTCCGATCTCCCCTCCTACAGCATCTGCACCGGCCTCCCCTCCTACAGTGTCCACCTCTGATCTCTGCTCCTACAACGTCCGCCTCCAATCTACATTCATACAGCGTCTGCCTCCGATCTCCCCTCCTACAGCATCTGCCCCGGCCTCCTCTCCTACAGCGTCCAACTCTGATCTCTGCTCCTACAACATCCGCCCCCAATCTACATTCATACAGCCTCTACCTCCGATCTCCACTCCTACAGCATCTGCCCCGGCCTCCTCTCCTACAGTGTCCACCTCTGATCTCTGCTCCTACAACGTCTGCCCCCAATCTACATTCATACAGCGTCTGCCTCCGATCTCCCCTCCTACAGCATCTGCCCCGGCCTCCTCTCCTACAGTGTCCACCTCTGATCTCTGCTCCTACAACGTCCGCCTCCAATCTACATTCATACAGCGTCTGCCTCCGATCTCCACTCCTGCAGAATCTGCCCCGGCCTCCCCTCCTACAGTGTCTGCCCCCAGCCTCCCCTCCTACAGTGTCCACCTCTGATCTCTGCTCCTACAACGTCCGCCTCCAATCTACATTCCTACAGCGTCTGCCTCCGATCTCCCCTCCTACGGCATCTGCCCCGGCCTCCTCTCCTACAGCGTCCACCTCTGATCTCTGCTCCTACAACGTCCGCCTCCAATCTACATTCATATAGCGTCTGCCTCCGATCTCCCCGCCTACAGCATCTGCCCCGGCCTCCCCTCCTACAGTGTCTGCCCCCAGCCTCCACTCCTAGTGTCTGCCCCCAGCCTCCACACCAACCTCTGCTCCTACAGCATCCACACCAACCTCCGCTCCTGTACTGTCTACATCACCTCCCCTCCTACACTGTCCACTTCCACTCCACCCTATAGTTCAGCCTGGTGACACATCAGCATACAGTATATAATGCAGTCCGGCTGAGATGACAAATTTACAGATGGTATATACAGTGCAGCACATGATATTATTGTATTATATTATATATGTGCTGCAGCACAGATGAGGTGACCCGCCTGCATACAGTATATATACTGCATTCGACCACTGTGAAATCAGCAGAGACAGGAATATGACTTGATGTTCCGTCATTATGTGCCCATCACTGATCACCTATTTAAGATCTAGAAAACAAGAAATTGCCCCATGTTCCTCTGCTAGAGGCTGCGGGCAGCTGATCCGCAGTGAGGCCTGTGTATGTGGGCGTTTATATTGTCACCCGTCATACTATATACTGTATTGCTGGACTCCATGTTTCAGCAGAAAGTGTTTTAATTAAAGCTTAGTGTCCGCGATTCGTTGCTGTAATACAGCCAGAAAACACAGTGTCTGCCCCAATTACATCATGTAAATGCCACAGGCCCACTAAACAGCGTAAAGAGAAAGCACTGTGACCCCGCCTGAGACATCCGGCTATAACACTAGATGTGGCTTCTAACCCCATAATTCACTTTATTACTGAGTTCTAATATTGTAATCCAGATCCCAACATGCAGTCTGCCAATCAGCATCAACTTTATTACTGAGTTCTAATATTGTAATCCAGATCCCAACATGCAGTCTGCCAATCAGCATCAGTCCCCAGCACAGTCACTGACCCGTCACTAAGTGCCCACAAAGGTCATTTATCCTACACCAAGCCCCCACAAAAGTCATTTATCCCACACCAAGCCCCCACAAAAGTCATTTATCCCACACCAAGCCCCCACAAAAGTCATTTATCCCACACCAAGCCCCCACAAAAGTTATTTATCCCACACCAAGCCCCCACCCAGTCACTCATCCGACACCAAGCCTCCACCCAGTCACTCACCCCACACCAAGCCTCTACCTCAGTCACTAACCCCACACCAAGCCTCTACCTCAGTCACTCACCCCACACCAAGTCCCCACAAAAGTCACTCACCCCACACCAAGCCCTCACCCAGTCACTCACTCCACACCATGCCACCACAAAAGTCATTTATTCCACACCAAACCCCCATCCAGTCACTCATCCGACACCAAGCCTCCACCCAGTCACTCATACAACACCAAGCCTCTACCTCAGTCACTCACCCCACGCCAAGCCCCTACCTCAGTCACTCACCCCACCTCAGTTACTCACCTATCACAGTCACTCACCCCACACCAAGCCCCCACAAAAGTCACTCACCCCACACCAAGCCCTCACCCAGTCACTCACTCCACACCATGCCCCCACAAAAGTCATTTATCCCACACCAAGCCCCCACCGAGTCACTCATCCGACACCAAGCCTCCACCCAGTCACTCATACAACACCAAGCCTCCACCCAGTCACTCACCCCACACCAAGCCCCTACCTCAGTCACTCACCCCACCTCAGTTACTCACCTATCACAGTCACTCACCCCACACCAAGCCCCCACTTAGTCACTCACCCCACACCAAGCCCCCACAAAAGTCACTCACCCCCACCTAACCCCCACCCAGTCACTCATCCGACAACAAGCCTCCACCCAATCACTCACCCCACACCAAGCCTCTACCTCAGTCACACACCCCACGCCAAGCCCCCACAAAAGTCATTTATCCCACACCAAGTCCCCACAAAAGTCACTCACCCCACACCAAGCCCTCACCCAGTCACTCACCCCACACCAAGCCCCCACAAAAGTAATTTATCCCACACCAAGCCCCCCACCCAGTCACTCATCCGACACTCATCCACCCAGTCACTCATATGACACCAAGCCCCCACCCAATCACTCACCCCACAGCAAGTCCCCACCTCAGTTACTCACCTATCACCTATCTTAGTCACTCACTCCAAGCCCTCACACCAAGCCCCGACAAAAGTAATTATCCCACACCAAGCCCCCACCCAGTCACTCATCCGACACCAAGCCTCCACCCAGTCACTCACAACACAGCAAGTCCCCACCTCAGTTACTCACCTATCACCTATCCCAGTCACTCACCCCACACCAAGCCCGCACCCAGTCACTCACCACTCACCAAGCCCCCACCCAGTCACTCACCCAACACCAAGCCCCCACCTCAGTTACTCACCTATCTCCTATCCCAGTCACTCACCCCACACCAAGCCCGCACCCAGTCACTCACCCCACACCAAGCTCCCACCCAGTCACTCACCCCACACCAAGCCCCGACCCAGTAACTCACCCCACACCAAATCCCCACCTCCGTCACTCACCACACACCAAGTCCCCACCCAGTCACTCATCCGACCCCAAGCCCAGTTACTTAGCCTACAGCAAGCCCCACCCCAGTCATTCACCCTAAAGCAAGCCCCAACCCCAGTCACTCACCCCACCCCAAGCTCACTCAACGCAGTCCGACACCAAGTGCACACCCCAGTCACTCACCAGACACTAAGCCCAGTCACTCATCCCACAGCAAGTCGCCAGCATAGTCACTCATCTCACACTAAGCGCCCACCCAGTCACTATCCCCACATCTAGCCCAGTCACTTAACCTTAAACCACCTCAGTTACTCAACACACACCTCAGTCACTCAACACCCAGTCACTCACCTGACACCAAACCCAGTTACTTAACCCCACACCAAGCCCCCACCCAGTCACTCATCCAACACCAAGCCCAGTCACTCACCTGACACCAAGCCCAGTCACTCATCCCACACCAAGTCCCCACCCAGTCACTCACCTGACGCCAAGCCCAGTCACTCATCCCACACCAAGTCCCCATCCAGTCACTCACCTGACACCAAGCCCAGTTACTTAACCCCACACGAATCCCCCACCCAGTCACTCATCCAACACCAAGCCCAGTCACTCACCGCACAACAAGCCACCACCCAGTCACTCACCTGACACCAAACCCAGTCACTCATCTCATACCAAGTCCCCACCCAGTCACTCACCTGACGCCAAGCCCAGTCACTCATCCCACACCAAGTCCCCATCCAGTCACTCACCTGACACCAAGCCCAGTTACTTAACCCCACACGAATCCCCCACCCAGTCACTCATCCAACACCAAGCCCAGTCACTCACCGCACAACAAGCCACCACCCAGTCACTCACCTGACACCAAACCCAGTCACTCATCTCATACCAAGTCCCCACCCAGTCACTCACCTGACATCAAGCCCAGTTACTTAGCCTACAGCCCGCACCTGCCACTCACCCGAAACCAAGCGCAGTCACTTAACCCACAGCAAGCCTCCACCCCAGTCATTCACCCACAGCAAGCCACAAGCCCAGTTACTCACCCCACACCAAGTGTTCCCCACTCAGTCACATACCCTACACCAAGCCCCCACCCAATTACTCACCCAACACCAAGCGCTCACCACCCTAGTCACTCACCCCACACCAAGCCCCCAGCACAGTGACTCACCCCACACCAAGTGCTCCCCACCAAGCTATTCAGTCACCCCACACCAAGCGCCCACCCAGTCACTCACCCCACACCAAGCGCCCACCCAGTCACTTAGCCCACACCAAGCGTACCCAGCCCAGTCACTCACCCCACCTGTCACTCACCGCTCAAGTGCCCTTACTCCTGTCACTCAGCCTACCAGTGTCCCCCACCCTTGTCACTCACTGCAAAACAAGCCCTCACCTCTCCACAAACACCTGCGCCGCATCTTTCCCCACACTAAATTCCTCCCGCCTACTTACCTATTCCCAAACACAGCGCTCAGTTCATCCAAGACGTTGTTAAGCTTCACCTGCAGTTCCTTCAGGGTGTCGCTGGCCTCAGGATCCAACTGGAACAAAGGAGAGATTATAGGGAACCCTGCACGTATATACCCGTTATCAGAGAAGCTCATGTTCTATACAGTTAGGCTTGTGAGGCTGCGCCTGAGACACGACCTCCGGGGCTCTGTGACCTCTCGCCTGCAGACGCAGAGCAGCTCATGTCTGAGTCAGAAGATATTCCTGCAGTCCCGCTCCTGCATAGCAGCAATGTTCTACTGCCCGACTAATGAGAGCCAGACAGTCTCCAGCTGGGGGTGCACAAACATACAGCAAGGTAACTACTGTATAGCTTCAGGGACCACCACACAACTATCACAACCCATATAGAGGGCAGCTCCACTCGGACACTACCCATCTGCACAATGGCTGCATTAAATGTCTATAATCTGAAAGCGTGATCTTACAGAGGAGAGCTTCTAGCAACATACAAATATATATACAGCAAGCGTTTTTCAGGCGTTGTCAGATCACCTTCTGTCTTCTTTATCTTCTACTCCTTCTTTGTTGCCTTGGATACGACTGCAGAGCGGCTTAGGCTGTGCCGTGCTGGCACTTGTAGCTACGCAGCAGAATGATTGTCTTATCTAAAGCAGGAAGTCTATGTTGTCTGATGGTGGAGTTCTGGTTTATGATATCTGCAGGAGGCGAAGGGCCTGAGTCCGAGTCGTACATGAGTCAGATTGTGGCAGCAAACTGCGCCCCAGCCGCCGTATGCAACACAGAGCGGCTGCGAATGATTCTGGGCTGTATGCATCTCATTTGTTTTTCAGAGATGGCTGAATGGGCATTACTGGGGTTCACACGCAAGCGGAGTGTCCTGTGAGCCTTGGCTGCACGCTATTCCGCGTCCTCTGTATGCGCACGGCATTTTCAGTCCTATCCTCTGCGTCTGGCACGGGGCAGGTGTAAGCGCCATCACTAGTGTAGACGGCTGCTCTCTTGGCTGGAAGTCTGCGGACGGAGCGATTACATACGACTCAAACAACGGGCGCCATAACCACATAGGACTTACGATGGCTGGAAGCGTACAAAATTGTGGCAGCTTTGTCTCTGTAGAAACAATGGTGGTCATTCCGAGTTGATCGCTCACTAGCAGTTTTTAGCAGCCGTGCAAACGCTATGCCGCCTCCCATATGCTGTATTTTAGCTTAGCAGAAGCGCGAACCAAAGGATCGCAGAGCGGCAGCAAAGTTTTTTTGTGCAGTTTTAAAGTAGCTCAAAACCTACTCAGCACTTGCGATGACTTCAGACTGTTCACTTCCTGTTTTGACGTCACAAACACGCCCTGCGTTCACCCAGCCACGCCTGTGTTTTTCCTGGCACGCCTGCGTTTTTTCAATCACTCCCTGAAAACGGTCAGTTGACACCCAGAATCGCCCACTTCCTGTCAATCACTCTGCGGCCGTCAGTGCGACTGAAAAGCGTCGCTAGACCCTGTGTGAAACTACATGGTTCTTTGTAATAGTACGTCGCGCGTGCGCATTGCGCCGCATACGCATGCGCAGAAGTGCCATTTTTTTTTTGCCTCATCGCTGCACAGCGAACGAATGCAGCTAGCGATCAACTCGGAATGACCACCTATACTTGCAACACAACTGGGTCTATCCAGCCTGAGCTACAGTAAGCTTCACGGGTGACTACAGAATGATCCGAAACAGGAGCAGGGATAGTAATCCTATGCAAAGGTATACACCAGGCTTTTTCAACCAGTGTGCCGTGGAACACTAGTGTGCCGCGACCAGTTGCAAGGTGTGCCGCGGAGCCAGAGCAGCTTCCTGCACCTTCAGAGTGAACTGTTGGCCAGGGCTATTTTTAGAGGATCAGTCATGCTCCGGCCGTGACCTATGCCTTGAAAACGATGTGATATCATAGGTCACGGCCGCCGCGTCTCACCACCCAGCCAGCCCACCCACCTGCATACACATCATCCAGTTCCCGCCTGCACACACAGCTTTCCTTGCCCACCCACATCCACACCTGCCCGGCCGCCCACTGCTCAGTATTCGCAGAACTCCACTATGATCAGCCCCCGCCACTAAGGGACAGGGAGGAGGACAGCTGATAATATTTATTTTATTTCACCTGTGGGGAACAATAGGATTTCAATAGGATTTATGTGGGGAGAATAAGAATTTATGGATTTATGGGGGGGAACAATGTGAATAATTCATGTGGGGAGCAATAGGATTTATGTGGGGAGCAATGTGATTGTTTTTTACTGTGAGGGCCAATGTGTGTGTTTTGTTTTTTTTCTGTGGGGAACTGATGGTGTGCCTTGGTAATTTTAAAATATTGGTGGTCATTCCGAGTTGTTCGCTCGCAAGCTGTTTTTAGCAGCTTTGCACACGCTAAGCCGCCGCCGACTGGGAGTGAATCTTAGCTTATCAAAATTGCGAACGAAAGATTCGCAATATTGCGAAAAGACTTCTCTGTGCAGTTTCTGAGTAGCTTGAGACTTACTCTGCCAGTGCGATCAGTTCAGTGCTTGTCGTTCCTGGTTTGACGTCACAAACACACCCAGCGTTCGCCCAGACACTCCCCCGTTTCTCCAGCCACTCCCGCGTTTTTCCCAGAAACGGTAGCGTTTTTTCACACACTCCCATAAAACGGCCTATTTCCGCCCAGAAACACCCACTTCCTGTCAATCACACTACGATCACCAGAACGAAGAAAAAACCTCGTAATGCCGTGAGTAAAATTCCTAACTGCATAGCAAATTTACTTGGCGCAGTCGCAGTGCGAACATTGCGCATGCGCAGTTAGCGGAAAATCGCTGCGATGCGAAGAAAAATACCGAGCGAACAACTCGGAATGACCCCCATTGTTCGGTGTGCCGTGAGTAAAAAAAGGTTGAAAATCACTGGTATACACAGTAATACAAGCAGGACAAGGGCCACCTAATGCCTTTCATAACTCATTTAATTCAGGTCTAGAGGTCTCTTTAAAAGGGGCTCCCAAGAAAGAAAGTGACTCTCGCCCCAGGACAGAGGGAGCAGCAGGAGATTAATAATTAATGCTCGGATACAGAGCCTAAAACGCTAAAGTCTTCATCAAGACGAGATGTCTGATGGATCCTGCGGCTGCAATCACAGCTGGAAACCAGGGGAATTGTGTTCAGAAGGAAAACACACAGAGAAGTCAGGACCCCGCCACGTCTCCTGGCTGCTCGGCAAAGCACTGAGCATTCCTGCGGCATGGGAGCTAAGTGGATGTAAAGTTCAAGGCTGGGAGGCAGCGGGAAGTGAATGCGCCCCGATCAATGGTAAGTAAGGCTGAAATAACTAGACAACTGAATTAGTCACCTCTTTTCCCCCCATAGCCTCAAACATCTTCTCCAGCTGCACGCGGAGCTGCTGCACGTTGTTCATCAGAATACAGGGCTGAAAGAGACAGAGAGAGGGGTGTGATGTTACTACGAGCGACCAGCCAGGGACCTGTCCTGTGTGTAGGGGCCAGCTGGACGGAGGTTAATAAAAGGCCATACTTATGAGAGGGAGATGCTTAGCTGTATATGTGATGTGTAAGTAAATGTGGCATCTAAACCACCGAAATAGAGGGGAAGCCATTGCTAGTATAATAATAAACACCCCAACATATTAAATGATTCAGCGTAAAGCAAAGAAAGAGCATGCAACTGCAGGTGGGGCAGATGTAACGTGCAGAGAGACTCAGATTTGCGTGGGGAGTTTCCAAACTCAGATCTACATTGCAGCGTAATGATAAAGCTGCCCAGCAATTGTGGGCTACATGCAACAGCAGCCCGTACTGATGTATTTGCCCCCTTGCAGTGCAGCATGCAGTCCAGAGTATCAGACCAGGCCACCCAGTGTATGACACAGAATCACAGAATAACCACTAGAGGGCGACGAGACTCACCAACTTCTCCTTGAAGCAGTATGACTGGAACGATTTGGAGAGAATCTCTGAGTACTGCAGCAGGACTTTGCTGATTGTCTGCAAAGAGAGAACCGGGGGTGAAATTCTGATATGAAGCGGTATATAAGTAACTATAAAAAAGGACTCTCATTGGCCTTCATTCTGGAGCCCCTCACCCCTCCCATTACTGTCACACCTAAAGAGAAAAAAGACACCACCAATTCGGATCCCACAACAGAAACATGGGGTGACTTCTGAACCCCAAATGCTCTACTCCATGAGACATGGAGGGAATGAATGAATTCCTGTATCTGCATTTGGAGGTTAGACAAGCATTTATATGCGATGTATATGCTAATAAACGTGTATTTATGAATCTATTAATGCTACATGTTAATGAAATGCAGGCAGAATGATACTTGAAGACCAACATTCTCAGAACGCTGACAGTTAGGGTTAGGCTGTGGGAGGGTTAGGCACTAGTGACGTTGGGCACGCACGAGTGACAGCGGGCACACACAAATCGGGCATACACACTGAGCGATATGCACGATTTGTTGTTCCGATAGGGTTTTAGTGCTAGGTTTCTGGAGATGAGGTTATGGTTAGGCACTAGGGTGAGGGTTAGGTTTCTGGAGATGAAGTTATGGTTAGGCACTAGGGTGAGGCTTAGGCTATGGGGGTGGAGGTTATGGTTAGGCTCTAGGGTGAGGGTTAGTTTGCTGGAGATGAGGTTATGGTTAGGCACTAGGGTGAGGATTAGGCTACGGGGGTGGAGGTTATGGTTAGGCTCTAGGGTGAGGGTTAGGTTTCTGGAGATGAGGTTATGGTTAGGCTCTAGGGTGAGGGTTAGGTTTCTGGAGATGAGGTTATGGTTAGGCTCTAGGGTGGGTGTTAGGCTACGGGGGTGGAGGTTATGGTTAGGCTCTATGGTGAAGGTTAGGCTACGGGATTGGAGGTTATGGTTAGGCACTAGGGTGAGGGTTAGGTTTCTGGAGGTGAGGTTATGGTTAGGCTCTAGGGTGAGGGTTAGGTTTCTGGAGATGAGGTTATGGTTAGGCTCTAGGGTGAGGGTTAGGCTACGGGATTGGAGGTTATGGTTAGGCACTAGGGTGAGTGTTAGGTTTCTGGAGGTGAGGTTATGGTTAGGCTCTAGGGTGAGGGTTAGGTTTCTGGAGATGAGGTTATGGTTAGGCTCTAGAGTGAGGGTTAGGCTACGGGATTGGAGGTTATGGTTAGGCACTAGGGTGAGTGTTAGGTTTCTGGAGGTGAGGTTATGGTTAGGCTCTAGGGTGGGTGTTAGGCTACGGGGGTGGAGGTTATGGTTAGGCTCTATGGTGAAGGTTAGGCTACGGGATTGGAGGTTATGGATAGGCACTAGGGTGAGTGTTAGGTTTCTGGAGGTGAGGTTATGGTTAGGCTCTAGGGTGAGGGTTAGGTTTCTGGAGATGAGGTTATGGTTAGGCTCTAGGGTGGGTGTTAGGCTACGGGGGTGGAGGTTATGGTTAGGCTCTATGGTGAAGGTTAGGCTACGGGATTGGAGGTTATGGTTAGGCACTAGGGTGAGGGTTAGGTTTCTGGAGGTGAGGTTATGGTTAGGCTCTAGGGTGAGGGTTAGGTTTCTGGAGATGAGGTTATGGTTAGGCTCTAGGGTGAGGGTTAGGCTACGGGATTGGAGGTTATGGTTAGGCACTAGGGTGAGTGTTAGGTTTCTGGAGGTGAGGTTATGGTTAGGCTCTAGGGTGAGGGTTAGGTTTCTGGAGATGAGGTTATGGTTAGGCTCTAGGGTGAGGGTTAGGTTTCTGGAGATGAGGTTATGGTTAGGCTCTAGAGTGAGGGTTAGGCTACGGGATTGGAGGTTATGGTTAGGCACTAGGGTGAGTGTTAGGTTTCTGGAGGTGAGGTTATGGTTAGGCTCTAGGGTGGGTGTTAGGCTACGGGGGTGGAGGTTATGGTTAGGCTCTATGGTGAAGGTTAGGCTACGGGATTGGAGGTTATGGTTAGGCACTAGGGTGAGGGTTAGGTTTCTGGAGATGAGGTTATGGTTAGGCTCTAGGGTGAGGGTTAGGCTACGGGATTGGAGGTTATGGTTAGGCACTAGGGTGAGTGTTAGGTTTCTGGAGGTGAGGTTATGGTTAGGCTCTAGGGTGAGGGTTAGGTTTCTGGAGATGAGGTTATGGTTAGGCTCTAGGGTGAGGGTTAGGCTACGGGATTGGAGGTTATCGTTAGGCACTAGGGTGAGTGTTAGGTTTCTGGAGGTGAGGTTATGGTTAGGCTCTAGGGTGAGGGTCAGGGCTAGGATTCTTGAGATGAGGTTATGGTTAGGCTCTAGGGTGAGGGTTACGGTTCTGGAGATGAGGTTATGGTTAGGCTCTAGGGTGAGGGTTACGGTTCTGGAGGTGAGGTTGTGGTTAGGCTCTAGGGTGAGGGTTACTCAGCACTGGAATCACCGCAGGATCAGCCATAAGGGACCTGCTGAACAAAGTAAATCACCAGTGAACAACCAGGTTGTTTTTTTGTCAACAATTTAACCGTGTGGACATTTCATCAGTGTTTACATGATGAATGCCGACTACGTCAACATTTGTATGTCCACATTATGAATGTCGACAAAAATAACCAAAACAACTGTATTTGTAAACAGTTGCGGAAAAACAAAACAATATTCCCATTACATTTCCGTAATTCAGATTAATCTCCACGTCTTCCAACTGTTACTGTATCAGTGATTTCCTTTCCTCTGGTCCTGGCCGAGACACCACTCACCTTGGCAAATCTCCGCATGTAGTGCGCCACAATAACCGGATCAGGGCATTCCAGCTTCTTAATGATCTCAAAGCTCTGGTTAAGCTGGGTGAATACGTCCACAACGGAGCAGGAAAACAGGGCGTGCTCGGACGTCTGCTGGAACTGTGGGGGAAGCACACACAAACTTATAAAAGGTATAATCAGTATAATAAACATCCTATAAAAAGCATGCTGAGACTTGTAGTTCCACAGCAGCCGAAACCACATGTTGCCTAAAGGTGCATACGCTCTTGCTGAGAAAATGAGCAACGTCGCTTATTTTCTTTGCAGGTGTGTAAGTCGCCGCCAACCAGCGATGCGTGGCCCCGCGGGTCGTTAATGACCCTCGCTGTCGGCCGTGCAGGCAGCTCAATCTGGACTGTCGTCCAAGAGCTGCTTGCACGGCCCAGCCGCTGCGCGACGTCACTGAGCAATATGAACGCCATATCGCTCAGTGTGTATGCCCGGCCAGGGAGAGGGAAACACTAAGCGACGTCGCTCATAGAGCACGTCGCCTGGTGTGTACCCACCTTAAGTCTATACTGCATTATAGCTATAATTATTTTGTTCCCATCCATGAAACGACACAAGATATTGTCGGGTGGGCCTGACACCACAATCTGGTCCCTCCGGAAATGATTATGTATAAAGAAACCTCATAACTTGTCACAGACACTTCCCTTTTGGCAGTACAAGAAGTGATACTCTGATTTTCAGAGGGGTTCCTGTCTGGCACAGGGGGTTAATCAGCAATGCAATTCCAGGGGCGAGAGAACCTTTTAGCAATTCTGTTATCCATTAATTAAATCCCCGCTGAGCGCTTTTCATTTCACTGTTGCCAAGAATGTGCCTGCTTAATATGCCGTGATCGTTACAGGCTTTTTATTACCAATTTACATTTAATCAGCAGATGCATTTAATGTGTACTTTATACACTATATGCTGTAACATCTAATGCAACATCCACTGCATTATCCCAACCATGAGGGTCTGGATCCATAAGGGGAAAGAATCCCAAATTATCACCACCCAAAAAAGAACAGCAATTCCAAGGCTCTCCGCCCCTTGAGGAGACAGCATCCCGAAGGCTCCCCGCACGTGAGGAGACAGCATCTCGGAGGCTCCCCACCCATAAGTAGGTAGCATCCCAAGGCTCCCCACCCAGAGGAGACAGCATCCCGGAGGCTCTCCGCCCATGAGGAGGAAGCATCCCAAGGCTCCCCACCCACGAGGAGACAGCATCCTGAAGGCTCCCAGCCCATGAGGAGGAAGCATCCCAAGGCTCCCCACCCATGAGGAGACAGCATCCTGAAGGCTCCCTGCCCATGAGGAGACAGCATCCCGGGGGCTCCCCGCCCATGAGTAGGTAGCATCCCAAGGGTCCCCACCCATGAGGAGACAGCATTACAAAGGCTCCCCGCCAATGAGGAGACAGCATTACGAAGGCTCCCCACCCATGAGGAGACAGCATCCCGAAGGCTCCCCGCCCATGAGGAGACAGCATCCCGAAGGTTCCCAGCCCATGAGGAGGGAGGAAGCATCCCGAAGGCTCCCCGATCATGAGAAGACAGCATCCCGAAGGCTCCCCGCCCATGAGTAGGTAGCATCCCGAAGGCTCCCCGCCCATGAGTAGGTAGCATCCCGAAGGCTCCCCGCCCATGAGGAGGAAGCATCCCGAAGGCTCCCCGCTCATGAGGTGACAGCATCCCGAAGGCTCCCCGCCCATGAGTAGGTAGTATCCCAAGGCTCCCCACCCACGAGGAGACAGCATCCCGAAGGCTCCCTGCCCATGAGGAGACAGCATCCCGAAGGCTCACCGCACGTGAGGAGACAGCATCCCGGAGGCTCCCCACCCATGAATAGGTAGCATCCCAAGGCTCCCCACCCACGAGGAGACAGCATCCCGGAGGCTCTCTGCCCATGAGGAGGAAGCATCCCAAGGCTCCCCACCCACGAAGAGACAGCATCCCGGAGGCTCCCCGCCCATGAGGAAGCATCCCAAGGCTCCCCACCCACGAGGAGACAGCATCCTGAAGGCTCCCAGCCCATGAGGAGGAAGCATCCCAAGGCTCCCCACCCATGAGGAGACAGCATCCCGAAGGCTCCCCGCCCATAAGGAGACAGCATCCCGGGGGCTCCCCGCCCATGAGTAGGTAGCATCCCTAAGGCTCCCCGGCCATAAGGATGAAGCATCCCGAAGGCTCCCCACCCATGAGGAGGAAGCATCCCGAAGGCTCCCCGCTCATGAGGAGACAGCATCCTGAAGGCTCCCCGCTCATGAGGAGGAAGCTTCCCATGGCTCCCCACCCATGAGGAGACAGCATCCCGAAGGCTCCCCGCCCATGAGGAGTCAGCATCCCGGAGGCTCCCCGCCCATGAGGAGGAAGCATCCCAAGGCTCCCCATCCACGAGGAGACAGCATCCTGAAGGCTCCCAGCCCATGAGGAGACAGCATCCTGAAGGCTCCCAGCCCATGAGGAGGAAGCATCCCAAGGCTCCCCACCGACGAGGAGACAGCATTACGAAGGCTCCCAGCCCATGAGGAGACAGCATCCCTGTGGCTCCCCGCCCATGAGGAGGAAGCATCCGAAGACTCCCAGCCCATGAGGAGACAGCATCCTGAAGGCTCCCAGCCCATGAAAAGGCAGCATCCCGAAGGCTCCCAGCTGATGAGGGGACAGCATCCTGAGTGTATGTCTACTTGGACAAGAGGACGTAGATGGCTACATGAATTGTAGCTAAGTATATGTTCCCTCGCCCAGATTCTCTTAACTTGTAGATTAGCCTCATGTGAGGTGCTGTATCGAAAGCTTTGGAAAAGTCTAAAAAGATTACATCCACCTCTTTACCCTGATCTAAGTTTACACTAACTGTTTCATAAAAGCCTATTAAGTTAGTTTGACATGATCTATCCTTCCCGTGTTTTAGTTAAAACACCCACGTCTGATCGATCTCACCCGTGTTTAATCTTGGACAAACACCAGTGAGATAAGATTCATGGAGTATCTTCTGTCTAATGAATGCTGATGCCGGACACTCTCACAGCGCTGTCTCTTACTCTAACTGTGACTGAGTGTCTTCTGTCTAATCAATGCTGATGCCGGACACACTCACAGGTTTGTCTTAATATAATAGTGACGAAGTGTCTTCTGTCTACTTGTTATCGGACACTGTCACAGCGCTGTCTCTTACTCTAACGGTAACAGAGTGTCTTCTGTCTACTCGTTATCGGACACTGGCCCTCATTCCAAGTTGTTCGCTCGCTAGCTGCTTTTAGCAGCATTGCACACGCTAGGCCGCCGCCCTCTGGGAGTGTATCTTAACTTAGCAGAATAGCGAACGAAAGATTAGCAGAACTGCTAATAAATAATTCCCTGCAGTTTCTGAGTAGCTCCAGACCTACTCCTAGATTGCGATCAGCTCAGTCCGTTTAGTTCCTGGTTTGACGTCACAAACACGCCCTGCGTTCGGCCAGCCACTCCCCCGTTTCTCCAGACACTCCCGCGTTTTTCTCTGACACGCCTGCGTTTTTTAGCACACTCCCGGAAAACGCTCAGTTACCACCCAGAAACGCCCCTTTTCTGTCAATCACTCACCAATCAGCAGTGCGACTGAAAAGCGCCGCAGAATCCACAGCAAAACTGCTAAGTTTTTAGTTAAATAACTAAGCGCATGCGCCCTGCGTGCCTTGTGCATGCGCATTTTGCAACAAATCGCAGCATAGCGAAAATCGGCAACGAGCGAACAACTCGGAATGAGGGCCACTGTCAGAGCGCTGTCCCTTACTCTAACGGTAACAGAGTGTCTTCTGTCTAATCAACGCTGATGTCGGACACCAACACATCACTCTCTTACTCTAACAGTGACCGAGTGTCTTCTGTCTAATCACTGCTAATGATGGACACTCTCACAGAGCTGTCTCTTACTCTAATGGTGGCTGAGTGTCTGGCCACTGCCGATGCTGGACGCTGTGAGAGATACGAGACATTTGCAATGCTGGGAACAGTTGTGCTTCTCCTGGAAGTAAATCCTGCAGCTCTGACACCTGAGTGTAATGTTCATCTCGGTTTTAATATGTGTTATACATTTTTAGTTTTAAACTAAGCTAACATTGGCCCTCATTCCGAGTTGTTCGCTCGCAAGCTGCTATTAGCAGCTTTGCACACGCTAAGCCGCCGCCTACTGGGAGTGAATCTTAGCTTATCAAAATTGCGAACTAAAGATTCGCAATATTGCGAAAAGACTTCTCTGTGCAGTTTCTGAGTAGCTCGAGACTTACTCTTCCAGTGCGATCAGTTCAGTGCTTGTCGTTCCTGGTTTGACGTCACAAACACACCCAGCGTTCGCCCAGACACTCCTCCGTTTCTCCAGCCACTCCCGCGTTTTTCCCAGAAACGGTAGCGTTTTTTCAAACACTCCCATAAAACGGCCTGTTTCCGCCCAGAAACACCCACTTCCTGTCAATCACATTACGAACACCCGAACGAAGAAAAAACCTCGTAATGCCGTGAGTAAAATACCTAACTGCATAGCAAATTTACTTGGCGCAGTCGCAGTGCGAACATTGCGCATGCGCAGTTAGCGGTAAATCGCTGCGATGCGAAGAAAATTACCGAGCGAACAACTCGGAATGACCACCATTGAAGGAGTTCCTACAATTTATATTGCCACTTGATATGATACAAATACCGCTGCGCCTTTTTCTTATTAAGAAACTATATAGTACTAAGACATGGCTGAAAAGCACAGAAAGCAGCAACATAAAAGCAAATTCATTAAAATGAGCCTGGCGGGAAGGTGGAAGGCCCCTTTCGTTGGTAAAGACGTTCCGCTGAATCCACAGTGTGAGAGTACGTACCCCATCTTTCTTGTCGCGCTCCAGCGCTCCGTGCAGAAATTCCAGGGAGACCTCCTCGTTCTCGTCCAGCCACTGCATGACAAACTGCTCGAACCACCTGCGGAACACAGACACTGCGATAAGTGCGCGACAATACTCCGGGTCGCAGAAATAAAGTCAGGACAATCTACATACGCGGGATATTCCGGCACTTTATCCCTCATAGCCGGCAGGTCCCGCACATACTCGTTGAACAGCCACTTCACCTTGAAGTGCAGGTTCATGTAGTCGGCACTCTTGCACAGTCGATGCTTCTCATGTTCTGCTCAGAGAGAGACAAGACAGGACAGGATGTGTGAGGTGCATGAAGTACAGGAGCAAGGATCCTGTCTTAGGAGCTCGTTGTCCTGTATTACCAGCAGGGGGCAGTATTGTATTGCATTGACCAGAAATCATTCCTTCATTTATCAGTAGAGGGCAGCATTGTATTGTGCACGAAGCACACAAATCCACAAAGAGAAATCAAAACAGAGTTAACAAAACCTAAGGGTGGCAACAGACAAATAAGACAAGTGGCGGCTGTCGGAAGAAAGTATAAGTCACTGTATGAGGCGCTGCACAGCGTCTCTGCTGATCCGGGACAGCCAATATCAACATGTGTAAACAATAAAAGTGGCAGCATAAAAAAAAACAAATATACTGTATATTAAAAAAAAAAAAAAAACAACAGTAAAAAGAACAAAGTCTAAAGTGCAATATTGCTAAATAATACAGCAGTGCATGTGTCTGAGAAAACCATGGTGTAATAATTACATTCCACGTGGACTGACAGAAAACAGAGCAAGCGGCGACTGATTACACCGGTGCACACGCTGCTTCCTTCACCTCATTACGGCCATTTTGCGGCAAATGCCAGACAGAGGCCACACGGCCAATTACAGGCATGTCGGGGCCACACCCAGCTAATTACAGCTCTGCGCTGCCAGACAGGAGAACGGCTACAGTGTTTATACCGGGTTGGGAGAGCGCTGTGCACGGAATGGGCACATTTACCACAGGCGCACTAACAAGTGTCACACTACACACTGCCCTATACACATTTCCAATGTACAGTCATAGGGCATCAGTGTCTCTCCAGCTGGTGTGGAACTACAAATCTCAGCATGCCCTTTCAGCCAGGGAGAACATGCTTATTAAAAGTCTTGGCGAGTTCCTGCTGTACAAAGAAAAATAAATGTAATGGGAAACAGAAGGTAGATGAGGTGCGTAGGCTTGTCAGGACCCGGCCAAGCACTATACTACTGTACTGGGTACAAGGGCTCACCGTAGCTACTGACTGCGCGGTATAGCCATCTACAGGGCGCACTGGGAATTTTCTATATGTAGTATGATGTAGGCGGTAATACAGAGCGTCCTACGGGTCCTTTACTTAGTGCTGAACATGCCACCATTTTGTTTTACAGAAACCCTAAGAGACGGGTATTTCCGGGACTTTCCAGTGTCCGCGCAAACATGACACCCAGCATTGAAGCAACATAATACAAAGACACATAACTGGTAATGACTCATATGCTTAATTATTTCTGTAAATATCCATAACTGGCTGCCTATAGGACACCTGCACCACATCATCACCCACTCTCCCGGCAGAGCGGCCTACAGGACCCCAACACCACATCATCATCCACTCTCCGGGCAGAGCGGGCTACAAGACCCCAACACCACATCATCACCCACTCTCCCGGCAGAGCGGCCTACAAGACCCCAACACCACATCATCATCCACTCTCCCAGCAGAGCGGCCTACAAGACCCCAACACCACATCATCATCCACTCTCCCGGCAGAGCGGCCTACAGGACCCCAACACCACATCATCATCCACTCTCCCGGCAGAGCGGCCTACAAGACCCCAACACCACATCATCATCCACTCTCCCGGCAGAGCGGCCTACAAGACCCCAACACCACATCATCATCCACTCTCCCGGCTGAGCGGCCTACAGGACCCCTGCACCACATCATCACCCACTCTCCCCGCAGAGCGACCTACAAGACCCCAACACCACATCATCAACCACTCTCCCGGCAGAGCGACCTACAAGACCCTAACACCACATCATCATCCACTCTCCCGGCAGAGCGGCCTACAGGACCGCTGCACCACATAATCATCCACTCTCCCAGCAGAGCGGCCAACAGGACCCCTGCACCACATCATCACCCACTCTCCCCGCAGAGCGACCTACAAGACCCCAACACCACATCATCATCCACTCTCCCGGCAGAGCGGCCTACAGGACCCCTGCACCACATCATCACCCACTCTCCCGGCAGAGCGGCCTACAGGACCCCTGCACCACATCATCACCCACTCTCCCGGCAGAGCGGCCTACAAGACCCCAACACCACATCATCATCCACTCTCCCGGCAGAGCGGCCTACAAGACCCCAACACCACATCATCATCCACTCTCCCGGCAGAGCGGCCTACAAGACCCCAACACCACATCATCATCCACTCTCCCGGCAGAGCGGCCTATAAGACCCCAACACCACATCATCATCCACTCTCCCGGCAGAGCGGCCTACAGGACCCCTGCACCACATCATCACCCACTCTCCCGGCAGAGCGGCCTACAAGACCCCAACACCACATCATCATCCACTCTCCCGGCAGAGCGGCCTACAAGACCCCAACACCACATCATCATCCACTCTCCTGGCAGAGCTACCTATAGGACACCAGCACCACATCATAATCCACTCTAACGGCAGAGCGGCCTACAAGACCCAAACACCACATCATCATCCACTCTCCCGGCAGAGCGGCCTACAAGACCCCAACACCACATCATCATCCACTCTCCCGGCAGAGCGGCCTACAGGACCGCTGCACCACATCATCACCCACTCTCCCAGCAGAGCGGCCAACAGGACCCCTGCACCACATCATCACCCACTCTCCCGGCAGAGCGGCCTACAAGACCCCAACACCACATCATCATCCACTCTCCCGGCAGAGCGACCTACAAGACCCCAACACCACATCATCATCCGCTCTCCCGGTAGAGCGACCTACAAGACCCCAACACCACATCATCATCCACTCCCCCTGCAGAGCTGCCTATAGGACACCTGCACCACATCATCATCCACTCTCCCGGCAGAGCTGCCTATAGGACACCTGCACCACATCATCATCCACTGTCCCGGCAGAGCTGCCTATAGGACACCTGCACCACATCATCATCCACTCTCCCGGCAGAGCGGCCTACAGGACTCCTGCACCACATTATCCACTGTCCCGGCAGAGCAGCCTACAGGACCCCTGCACCACATCATCACCCACTCTCCCTGCAGAGCTGCCTGTAGGACCCCTGCACCACATCATCACCCACTCTCCCGGCAGAATGGCCTACAGGACCCCTGCACCACACCATCACCCACTCTCCCGGCAGAGCGGCCTACAGGACCCCTGCACCACATAATCACCCACTCTCCCGGCAGAGCTGCCTGTAGGACACCTGCACCACATCATCATCCACTCTCCCGGCAGAACGGCCTACAGGACCCCTGCACCACATCATCACCCACTCTCCCGGCAGAGCGGCCTACAGGACCCCTGCACCACATCATCACCCACTCTCCCGGCAGAGCTGCCTACAGGACCCCTGCACCACATCATCACCCACTCTCCCGGCAGAGCAGCCTAAAGGACCCATGCACCACATCATCACCCACTCTCCCGGCAGAGCGGCCTACAAGACCCCAACACCACATTATCACCCACTCTCCTGGCAGAACGGCCTACAGGACCCCTGCACCACATCATCACCCACTCTCCCGGCAGAGCAGCCTAAAGGACTCATGCACCACATCATCACCCACTGTCCCGGCAGAGCGGCCTACAAGACCCCAACACCACATCATCACCCACTCTCCTGGCAGAACGGCCTACAGGACCCCTGCACCACATCATCATCTGCTCTCCTGGTAGAGCTGCCTACAGGACCCAGCACCACAATCACCATCCACTCTCCCGGCAGAGCTGCCTACAGGACCCCTGCACCACATCCTCGCCCACTCTCCCGGCAGAGATGCCTACAGGACCCTTGCACCACCACATCACCCACTTTGCCGGCAGAGGAGCCTACAGGAACCCCGCACCACATCATCACCCTCTCTCCCGGCAGAGTGGCCAACAGGACCCATGCACCACCATATCACCCACTTTCCCGGCAGAGGAGCCCTGCACAGTGCGCTGTTGTGTCCCAACATTTCTTACAGGACTCCAGGAAGCATAACAAGTGATCCCCTATCCGCAATGCCTGGAAATTGGCGTCATGCTCTAACAGCAGGTACATACCACAAATGGGCAACGTTCTGAGAATTGGCGGAGAGATCACGGCAATATACTCCCCTTAATATGATGGGCTTGCTTCCTGACTGAACAGAAGGATTTGGGAGAGATTAGGATATGTTACCCTTATATCGTAGCCCGCTAATATTGCCATGACAGGACCCCGCGTTGCCTATAACTGCGATCAGGCGCAGGACGCAGCACTCAGTAAAGGAATCTTTGTACAACTAAACAGAACTACACAGGATGGGCAAAGCATGAGGGTCCACCCGTGCTCAATCTGACAGCTAGGTCTATTCGGGAGGAGGACCTCTGGTTATAATCTACACAAACTGTGTTCTTACCACCAAAAAAATGGATCATGCGGATTCGAAAGATTGCCGGGGCTTGTGATAAGAGGAGAGACAGGAATGAGCCACAGAGCATCACAGAGGCGCCGGGACTAGGGGGCAGCATTTTTAGAAGCGTCATAAAGCAGAGCGTGAGCTACTGTTCTCAGCTATCAACCATGTCTTAAAAAAGGAGGATGAAACTAATTAAAAGGGATTAAGGGACAGGAAGTCTGATGCGTATAGAGGAATATCACAACTTTATCTCAAATATCCTCAGTTGTAATAATTGCCTCCGGGACATGGATCCACCACTACAAGCCCTAGCAGTGCAACCATGATCGGAGAGGACCTATAAGCCCCCTGGTGTCTTAGGGTGCGGTATAGAAGATTTAGTGTCTAGGCAGGTGTAGTATGGTATGCCGGCGGTCGGGATCCCGGCGACCAGCATACCGGCGCCGGGAGCCCGACCGCCGGCATACCGACAGTGTAGCGAGCGCAAATGAGCCCCTTGCGGGCACGGTGGCGCGCTAAGCGCGCCACGCTATTTCATTCTCCCTCCAGGGGGTTGGTGGACCCCCACGAGGGAGAATAAGTGTCGGTATGCCGGCTGTCGGGATTCCGGCGCCGGTATACTGTGCGCCGGGATCCCGACAGCCGGCATACTGAAGACCACCCGTCTAGGCAGACAGTCATAAAGTTGGCCCCGTACGGTCAAAAAGTCGACAGTGGGTAAGGTCAATAGGTAAATAAGGTCAACAGGGTCAAAATGTCAACACGACGATTGTCGACATTTTTGTTTCGTTTTTGGGGTGTAATTTTGTATGTTTCATTATATGCGCCCACAATCGGTGGAAGCGTGCACCCTCGCGGGCTCGTTTTTGCTCAATACACCTTGGGCAAGGTTCCCAATCACAGTTCAATAGGATAGTAAATAAAGCAAATGTTGGAAAAACATGTAAAAAAAATCTCAAACCCAAAAAGCTTGTGTCGACCACGTGTGTCATCCTTTTGTACCTGTTGACTATATGGTGATGACTTACTGACTGTCGACGTTTCATCCAGATAACAGTATCTCAGGACATTATTAAAAATAATCCGTACAATCTGGACCTACTGTACATCAAGTTTTACCTCAGAAGATCCCAAGTCCTCAGATACCTGATCCAATTCCATGAGCACAACACCAGGGATAACATTATTTCCATGCACTGAACACTTTGTAATAAAGATTAGGTCCAGCAGTTATATCCCTTGTGTCCCTATAAGACTGAATGTGGCCCATAATTAGGGTCCTTAGGTCGGTACTGCAGGGGGTGCTTCTGATTCGGGCATGTGTCCAGCAACCCCCGCCTTGTAAAATGGTGCCCTATGAGCAAATCTGGTGTAACCCACAGCAACCACGTTTTCTAAACTGCGCTATAAAAAAATCCCAGGATCTGATTGGCTGACAGGGTTGCAGGACATTATTGTTAACAATTTACCAATTTTCCCCCAAAACCTACAGGTGAGGAGCCAGGACAGGACGGGAAACGGGAATAATAATGCTTCTATGTAATGCACAATATATAGCTCCCCTATATATATCTTCTACAATATAATGCGTAATATGAAGAAGCTCAGCTATGCCTTAATGATACATGGGAAGGTGTCTCTTCTACAGCTAAGTCTATGAGCATCTATCTCCAGGGGGAGAACTTACCACTCAGCCAATGGAGGCAACTTATTTTATCCAAGACTTGGACATAAGAAGTGAGAAAGAAGAAAGATAATTATTACAAGCCCCCGGCTAATATCATACACATCATATGTTAGCTAGCGATCCTTCAATAGGCTCATCAGCCCGATTCTTCTGCCAGTGGAAGCTTTCGATACCGGCCCTACACACTAAGCGACCCTTCACTCGGACCATCGGCCTGATTCTTCTGCCAGTGGAAGCTTTCGATACCGGCCCTACACACTAACCGACCCTTCACTCAGACCATCAGCCGGATTCTTCTGCCAGTGGAAGCTCTCGATACCGGCCCTACACACTAAGCGACCCTTCACTCGGACCATCAGCCTGATTCTTCTGCCAGTGGAAGCTCCTGATACCGGCCTTACACACTAAGCGACTCTTCACTCAGACCATCAGCCTGATTCTTCTGCGAGTGGAAGCTCCCGATGCCGGCCCCACACACTAAGCGACCCTTCACTCGGACCATCAGCCTGATTCTTCTGCCAGTGGAAGCTCCCGATACTTACCCTACACACTAAGCGACTCTTCACTCAGACCATCAGCCTGATTCTTCTGCCAGTGGAAGCTCCCGATACCGTCCCTACACACTAAGTGACCCTTCACTCGGACCATCAGCCCCTCTTCTTCTTCAGTGGAAGCTCCTGATACCGGCCCTACACACTAAGCGACCCTTCACTCGGACCATCAGCCTGATTCTTCTGCCAGTGGAAGTTCTCGATACCGGCCCTACACACTAAGCGACCCTTCACTTGGACCATCAGCCTGATTCTTCTGTCAGTGGAAGCTCCCGACACCGGCCCTACACACTTAGCGACCCTTCACTCGGACCATCAGCCTGATTCTTCTGCCAGTGGAAGCTCCTGATAACGGCCCTACACACTAAGCGACCCTTCACTCGGACCATCAGCCTGATTCTTCTGCCAGTGGAAGCTCCTGATACCGGCCCTACACACTAAGCGACCCTTCACTCGGACCATCAGCCTGATTCTTCTGCCAGTGGAAGCTCCTGATACCGGCCCTACACACTAAGCGACCCTTCACTCGGACCATCAGCCTGATTCTTCTGCCAGTGGAAGCTCCCGATACCAACCCTACACACTAAGCGACTCTTCACTCAGACCATCAGCCTGATTCTTCTGCCAGTGGAAGCTCCCGATACCGGCCCTACACACTAAGCGACCCTTCACTCGGACCATCAGCCCCTCTTCTTCTTCAGTGGAAGCTCCTGATACCGGCCCTACACACTAAGCGACCCTTCACTCGGACCATCAGCCTGATTCTTCTGTCAGTGGAAGCTCCCGACACCGGCCCTACACACTAAGCGACCCTTCACTCGGACCATCAGCCTTATTCTTCTGTCAGTGGAAGCTGCCGATACGGCCCTACACACTCAGCGACCCTTCACTCGGACCATCAGCCTGATTCTTCTGCCAGTGGAAGCTCCTGATACCGGCCCTACACACTAAGCGACCCTTCACTCGGACCATCAGCCTGATTCTTCTGCCAGTGGAAGCTCCCGATACCGGCCCTACACACTAAGTGACCCTTCACTCGGACCATCAGCCCCTCTTCTTCTTCAGTGGAAGCTCCTGATACCGGCCCTACACACCAAGCGACCCTTCACTCGGACCATCAGCCTGATTCTTCTGTCAGTGGAAGCTCCCGACACCGGCCCTACACACTAAGCGACCCTTCACTCGGACCATCAGCCTTATTCTTCTGTCAGTGGAAGCTGCCGATACGGCCCTACACACTCAGCGACCCTTCACTCGGACCATCAGCCTGATTCTTCTGCCAGTGGAAGCTCCTGATACCGGCCCTACACACTAAGCGACCCTTCACTCGGACCATCAGCCTGATTCTTCTGCCAGTGGAAGCTCCTGATACCGGCCCTACACACTAAGCGACCCTTCACTCGGACCATCAGCCTGATTCTTCTGCCAGTGGAAGCTCCCGATACCGACCCTACACACTAAGCGACTCTTCACTCAGACCATCAGCCTGATTCTTCTGCCAGTGGAAGCTCCCGATACCAGCCCTACACACTAAGTGACCCTTCACTCGGACCAAAAGCCCCTCTTCTTCTTCAGTGGAAGCTCCTGATACCGGCCCTACACACTAAGCGACCCTTCACTCGGACCATCAGCCTGA
Organism: Pseudophryne corroboree; assembly: GCF_028390025.1. Lineage (NCBI taxonomy): Eukaryota > Metazoa > Chordata > Amphibia > Anura > Myobatrachidae > Pseudophryne > Pseudophryne corroboree. Next base: position 23,112,442 of record NC_086444.1, on the reverse strand, counting down.
TTCTTCTGCCAGTGGAAGCTCCCGATACTGACCCTACACACTAAGCGACTCTTCACTCAGACCATCAGCCTGATTCTTCTGCCAGTGGAAGCTCCCGATACCGTCCCTACACACTAAGTGACCCTTCACTCGGACCATCAGCCCCTCTTCTTCTTCAGTGGAAGCTCCTGATACCGGCCCTACACACTAAGCGACCCTTCACTCGGACCATCAGCCTGATTCTTCTGCCAGTGGAAGCTCTCGATACCGGCCCTACACACTAAGCGACCCTTCACTTGGACCATCAGCCTGATTCTTCTGTCAGTGGAAGCTCCCGACACCGGCCCTACACACTTAGCGACCCTTCACTCGGACCATCAGCCTGATTCTTCTGCCAGTGGAAGCTCCTGATACCGGCCCTACACACTAAGCGACCCTTCACTCGGACCATCAGCCTGATTCTTCTGCCAGTGGAAGCTCCTGATACCGGCCCTACACACTAAGCGACCCTTCACTCGGACCATCAGCCTGATTCTTCTGCCAGTGGAAGCTCCTGATACCGGCCCTACACACTAAGCGACCCTTCACTCGGACCATCAGCCTGATTCTTCTGCCAGTGGAAGCTCCCGATACCGACCCTACACACTAAGCGACTCTTCACTCAGACCATCAGCCTGATTCTTCTGCCAGTGGAAGCTCCCGATACCGGCCCTACACACTAAGTGACCCTTCACTCGGACCATCAGCCCCTCTTCTTCTTCAGTGGAAGCTCCTGATACCGGCCCTACACACTAAGCGACCCTTCACTCGGACCATCAGCCTGATTCTTCTGTCAGTGGAAGCTCCCGACACCGGCCCTACACACTAAGCGACCCTTCACTCGGACCATCAGCCTTATTCTTCTGTCAGTGGAAGCTGCCGATACGGCCCTACACACTCAGCGACCCTTCACTCGGACCATCAGCCTGATTCTTCTGCCAGTGGAAGCTCCTGATACCGGCCCTACACACTAAGCGACCCTTCACTCGGACCATCAGCCTGATTCTTCTGCCAGTGGAAGCTCCCGATACCGGCCCTACACACTAAGTGACCCTTCACTCGGACCATCAGCCCCTCTTCTTCTTCAGTGGAAGCTCCTGATACCGGCCCTACACACTAAGCGACCCTTCACTCGGACCATCAGCCTGATTCTTCTGTCAGTGGAAGCTCCCGACACCGGCCCTACACACTAAGCGACCCTTCACTCGGACCATCAGCCTTATTCTTCTGTCAGTGGAAGCTGCCGATACGGCCCTACACACTCAGCGACCCTTCACTCGGACCATCAGCCTGATTCTTCTGCCAGTGGAAGCTCCTGATACCGGCCCTACACACTAAGCGACCCTTCACTCGGACCATCAGCCTGATTCTTCTGCCAGTGGAAGCTCCTGATACCGGCCCTACACACTAAGCGACCCTTCACTCGGACCATCAGCCTGATTCTTCTGCCAGTGGAAGCTCCCGATACCGACCCTACACACTAAGCGACCCTTCACTCGGACCATCAGCCCCTCTTCTTCTTCAGTGGAAGCTCCTGATACCGGCCCTACACACTAAGCGACCCTTCACTCGGACCATCAGCCTGATTCTTCTGCCAGTGGAAGCTCTCGATACCGGCCCTACACACTAAGCGACCCTTCACTCGGACCATCAGCCTGATTCTTCTGCCAGTGGAAGCTCTCGATACTGGCCCTACACACTAAGCGACCCTTCACTCGGACCATCAGCCTGATTCTTCTGTCAGTGGAAGCTCCCGACACCGGCCCTACACACTAAGCGACCCTTCACTCGGACCATCAGCCTTATTCTTCTGTCAGTGGAAGCTGCCGATACGGCCCTACACACTCAGCGACCCTTCACTCGGATCATCAGCCTGATTCTTCTGCCAGTGGAAGCTCCCGATACCGGCTCTACACACTAAGCGACCCTTCACTCGGACCATCAGCCCGATTCTTCTGCCAGTGGAAGCTCCCGATACCGGCCCTACACACTAAGTGACCCTTCACTCGGACCATCAGCCTGATTCTTCTGCCAGTGGAAGCTCCTGATATTGGCCCTACACACTAAGCGACCCTTCACTCGGACCATCAGCCTGATTCTTCTGCCAGTGGAAGCTCTCGATACTGGCCCTACACACTAAGCGACCCTTCACTCGGACCATCAGCCTTATTCTTCTGTCAGTGGAAGCTGCCGATACGGCCCTACACACTCAGCGACCCTTCACTCGGACCATCAGCCTGATTCTTCTGCCAGTGGAAGCTCCCGATACCGGCTCTACACACTAAGCGACCCTTCACTCGGACCATCAGCCCGATTCTTCTGCCAGTGGAAGCTCCCGATACCGGCCCTACACACTAAGTGACCCTTCACTCGGACCATCAGCCTGATTCTTCTGCCAGTGGAAGCTCCTGATATTGGCCCTACACACTAAGCGACCCTTCACTCGGACCATCAGCCTGATTCTTCTGCCAGTGGAAGCTCCTGATATTGGCCCTACACACTAAGCGACCCTTCACTCGGACCATCAGCCCGATTTTATATGTCCGCCCTCAAGGAGGGCGAGATAATCAGGATAAACCGTGGTAAATATGGCTAGCTTATCGATAACATACAATACCAGGACCTTTTGGCCGATATCTTCTGGAATGCGTGACCGATATGATAACTGAAACCGAGCGTATCTGGACACTTTATCTGCATTTGGCCAATTGTCACGCTCACAAACTCAAGGTGCTGAGGGGCGGGGAAGAGCGGATACTAGTTACCTGGGCTCGGTCTTATTGGGGGAGGGGCTGGGTCTGCTCCCCTTACCTATTAGCGACATCGTGTGTTGCCACAATTAATCTTGCATACCTTCTTTTGCGGGTGTGTGGCCATGCTTGCACAATTACTGCACCATCCTAACCTGCCTGCGTCTTGTTGTGTATCACCTTCTTTAAAATGTTGCACTTCACACAAGGCCAAGAGTATGGCTACGTGACACACTGGTATTCAGAGGAATACAGGTGACAAGTGCGATGGTTGTGTCCCTAATCCGGGCATTAGTGCATGCGAGGAGAGTAATGACACTGAGACATGCACGGTCACAGAGCACAACTGCTCATCCCCCTCAACCTGACATCGCACGACGCAGCCACAGAAGGCTACTCATTAGCCAGACCACCTACAGCCGGCCGGCCTGTGCCGAGATCAGGGATGTCAATTCGCTCTGGATGAAGTGATTAGAAGCAGGTCTGGCGTTATCCCAGGCTGTGCCACTTTAATCAGACAATTACCGCTACATATACTGCCCCAGTATGTGACCTCTGGCTGACTCATATGTAGGTCGGGGAGAATAAGAAAATGAAAGGCCTAAAGGAGCTTTCTGTGGGTGGGAGACGGTCACCGCAGCCAGGGGTGATTCAGCAGGTCGTGGGGTCTCCTGCTCACTTCTGAAGAGGCAGCAAAGATTACTTCAGTCCCTGTGCCAGAGTGACCCGGAACGCCTGTTCTCTGTTCTCCGTGTGTGTGGCAGGTCACGCCATTAACCGTCCTGGGAGGCTGTTCTGCAGCCGTTATTTCATGGCAGCTACATAGTAACATTGCACAATAAATACCTGTGTTTGGTCACCAGCTTCTCCAGTCCTAAATTTATGTTAAAAGAAAAAAAAACCCTAGCCACAACTATAATACAGATTTACCTGTCCGCAATAAGTGCACCTGGCCCGTCCTCCAAAGTGTGTAACAGCTGGGTAGAGGGCCAGCCACCGTTCTCAGGACTGCCAAGAGGCCCACCCACCACTCTCAGGACTGTCGGGGGGCCCACCCACCACCACACTCAGGACTGCCAGGACCCCCACCCACCACTCCCAGGGGGCCCACCCACTACTCTCAGAACTGTCAGGGGGCCCACCCACCACCACACTCAGAACTGCCAGGACCCCCACCCACCGCTCCCAGGGGGCCCACCCACCACTTCAGGACTGTCAGGGGGCCCACCCACCACCACACTCAGGACTGCCAGGACCCCCACCCACTGCTCCCAGTACTGTAAGCCAAACTCCCCCATCACCACCACCCCTCTCAGGACTGCCAGGGGCCCCACCCAACACTCTCAGGACTGCTAGGGGGCCTAACCACCACCACTTTAAGGACTGTCAGGGTGCCCACCCACCACCACTCTCAGGACTGCCAGGGGGCCCACCCAACACTCTCAGGACTGCCAGGGGGCCCACCCAACACTCTCAGGACTGCCAGGGGACCCACCCACCACTCTCAGGATTGCCAGGGGGCCCACCCACCACTCTCATGACTGCCAGGGGGCCCACCCACCACTCTCATGACTGCCAGGGGACCCACCCACCACTCTCAGGATTGCCAGGGGGCCCACCCAACACTCTCAGGACTGCCAGGGGGCCCACCCAACACTCTCAGGACTGCCAGGGGACCCACCCACCACTCTCAGGATTGCCAGGGGGCCCACCCACCACTCTCATGACTGCCAGGGGGCCCACCCACCACTCTCATGACTGCCAGGGGACCCACCCACCACTCTCAGGATTGCCAGGGGGCCCACCCAACACTCTCAGGACTGCCAGGGGGCCCACCCAACACTCTCAGGACTGCCAGGGGACCCACCCACCACTCTCAGGATTGCCAGGGGGCCCACCCAACACTATCAGGATTGCCAGGGGGCCCACCCAACACTCTCAGGACTGCCAGGGGGCCCACCCACCACTCTCAGGACTGCCAGAACCCCTCCGCCATGCGCATGTGAGGACAATGACAGCAGGAGTAGCTTGGTACTGTAAGTGTGAGATATTACCTAACTACACACAAAATAAGGTATATAACTTAAAGTCTGTGCCTGGAATATTGTGACTAGGCTACATTGCTGATGGTCAGGGGGAAGACGCATGATTCACCATTGTTCCCACCGCACAGAAAGTACTTTGTTTGGCATCTAAACCACCCACTAGAGCCGGACTGTAACCCTGCACATCTGTCACACGTTCTACCCTCCAACCGCAGATGTGTACAGCGATGTTATCTGTGCAGAGACCATTCAGTTACACTAGCCACACAGAATATGTCATCGCCATTACTGTGCGCCGGGGTGAAGTCTCCTGAAGACGGTCTCCAGTATTCCCAGGTTTGTTTAAGAAAGTGTCTCAAGCCATATGATATATTGTGTCTCTCTCACATTAACAATCAGTATTACATCTACATAATAAAATCCACTGCTGATAAAGATGATGTCATCATATCAGAATGGAATGACAACTGGCATTGTGTATATGTGTAGGGAGGGTTTGGTATGACCTGTGGGGGGGTGGGGAGACGGACGGAAGGAAGTGTTGGGTTAAGAGAGAGAAAAAGTGGCAACTGAGAGGTAAGAGAAAGAGTGTCTGGGGGGAAGAGTGTGTGTGTGTGTGTGTGTGGGGGGGTAAGACATGGAGACAAAGAATGGGGGGGGGGGGGGGGGGCAACAACTTTGGTTGACAGGGTGGTAAGATAAAATCCAGGCTACATAAGATGTTACATTTGGTTTTCGCATATAAAACATTGTCCATGGAGATACGAATTCCAGACATGACCTGGATTTGGATACATTTGGAAAGAGCTTGATGTTTTGTTATGAGCACAAGGGCTAGATGACGGAAATAAGGAATGCTGCAAGACATACAGTACTGAGGAGATGTATCAAACGTTTGAGAGAGATAGAGTAGAGAAGTTGCCTCTAGAAACCGACTGTCATTTTGCAGACTGTGTTATAGAGGTGGATTAGTTGCTGTAGGCAACGTCTCCATCTCTCTCTCCAAGGTCTGATACGTCTCCTCTACTGTGCAGTCATATACAAACATTCCCATGAATATTACGGGGGTCGCCTAGCAACACTCCCACCCGCAGTACGCCTAACGGTCCACACCGTAGTAACACGGCCAGCGGGGAACGGGCCACCAAGAGCCACTCTACCATACGCCTCCTCTTACCTTCCATAGCATACTTCATGTCCTGAGAGAAGAGGTTCCACATGACCTCCGCGCTGACCTTCCCCACACTCAGCTCCTGAGGAAACCTGGAAGGAAGAGACACAAACATGAGATAATGGGACCCAATACACAGGCCCAGAGCTCCTCCATGGCGGAGCAGGGAAACCTTCACTGAGTAACAGCTGGTGAGTACAGAATAATGGGCCGGTGATACTATATGCAGGGAGGCCCAGAGGGCTGGGTTCAGAATGCCGGTGGTCAGAATAGTGACCGCGGCATCCAGATGTTGAGAACCCTGACTGGGGCAAGGTAGGTATACTTACCTGTAGCCTAGACCAAATCTCCTCCCCCCGCCCACCCTAACCCTCCTCGGGGGTGCCTAAACCTAACCCTCCTCCCCACAGCCTAATCCTAACCCTCCCCCTGCTACCCTAAACTCCCCCACCCTATCCCTCCTCGGTGGTGCCTAAACCTAATCCTCCTCCCCGCAGCATAACCCTAACCCTCGCCCTGCAACCTAAACTCCCCCACCCTATCCCTCCTCGGTGGTGCCTAAACCTAACCCTCCTCCCTGCAGCATAACCCTAACCCTCCCCCTGCAACCTAAACCCATGCCACCCTAACCCTCCCCAGGGGTGACTAAACCTAACCCTCCTCCCCGTAGCCTAACCCTAACCCTGCAACCTAAACCCCGCCACCCTAACCCTCCACGGGGGTACCTAAACCTAACCCTCCTCCCCGTAGCCTAACCCTCCCCCTGCTACCCTAAACTCCCCCACCCTATCCCTCCTCGGTGGTGCCTAAACCTAATCCTCCTCCCCGCAGCATAACCCTAACCCTCGCCCTGCAACCTAAACTCCCCCACCCTATCCCTCCTCGGTGGTGCCTAAACCTAACCCTCCTCCCTGCAGCATAACCCTAACCCTCCCCCTGCAACCTAAACCCATGCCACCCTAACCCTCCCCAGGGGTGACTAAACCTAACCCTCCTCCCCGTAGCCTAACCCTAACCCTGCAACCTAAACCCCGCCACCCTAACCCTCCACGGGGGTACCTAAACCTAACCCTCCTCCCCGTAGCCTAACCCTACCCCTGCAACCTAAACCCCACCACCCTAACCCTCCTCGGGGGTGCCTAAACCTAACCCTCCTCCCCACAGCCTAACCCTAACCCTCCCCCTGCAACCTAAATCTAACCTCCCAACCCCCCTCCCCCTTCACCCTAGGGGTGCCTAAACTTAACTCTCCTCCCCACAGCCTAAACCTAACCCTCCTCCCCACAGCCTAAACCTAAAGTTCCGGGATCCGCTAATCAGAGGGCACTATACTAAGGGAGCTACAGGGACTCCTGTGCATACAGTCAGCCTATGATATACCGGACACAAGACGCCGCACAACAAGGGGTCTCTACGTGAGAGGATAATAATGTCGCTAGTAGTGGTCCCACAACAGGAACAAGAGAGGAACTAATCCTGCAGATTAAAGGAAAGCATTTGAGAGGAGGCATGCAGCACACCTCACCTGGCACATGCAATTCCCAGGACACACTGTAAGCCTGCTGGTCACTGTGCAACAGCGGGAGTGACCTCACATACCTCCCAGCGTGCCCCCCACTCTGACCTGAGGGACAAGAGCCACTATGGTGCATACACCATGTACTCTGCCCTCCACCTACTTCCAGCAGACACCAACACAGGATATATAGAGGCTGCAATGTCAAAGAATAAAGGGGGTGGCCAGGTTATCTGACATACGTTTATGTTATATATAGTGTGAGGAGCAGGGTCCCCAGCAGCACAGAGTATATCAGGGTCCCCAGCAGCACAGAGTATATCAGGAGATGAGTGATGTGTGAGTGAGGACAGGGCTGCGTGTGACAGGGGCAGTGACATGATGTGAGGAGGGGAATGGAGGCAGCAGGAAGCCACAGACTGACAGTTATATAGTGGGAGGAGCAGGGTCCCCAGCAGCACAGAGTATATCAGGAGATGAGTAATGTGTCAGTGAGGACAGGGCTGCATGTGACAGGGGCAGTGACATGATGTGAGGAGGGGAATGGAGGCAGCAGGAAGCCACAGACTGACAGTTATATAGTGGGAGGAGCAGGGTCCCCAGCAGCACAGAGTATATCAGGAGATGAGTGATGTGTCAGTGAGGACAAGGCTGCATGTGACAGGGGCAGTGACATGATGGGAGGAGGGGAATGGAGGCAGCAGGAAGTCACAGACTGAGAGTTATATAGTGGGAGGAGCAGGGTCCTCAGCAGCACAGAGTATATCAGGAGATGAGTGATGTGTCAGTGAGGACAGGGCTGCATGTGACAGGGGCAGTGACATGATCTGAGGAAGAGAATGGAGACAGCAGGAAGCCAAAGACTGAGAGTTATATAGTGGGAGGAGCAGGGTCCCCAGCAGCACAGAGTATATCAGGAGATGAGTGATGTGTCAGTGAGGACAGGGCTGCATGTGACAGGGGCAGTGACATGATGTGAGGAGGGAAATGGAGGCAGCAGGAAGCCACATACTGAGAGTTATATAGTGGGAGGAGCATGGTACCCAGCAGCACAGAGTATATCAGGAGATGAGTGATGTGTCAGTGAGGACAGGGCTGCATGTGACAGGGGCAGTGACATGATGTGAGGAGGGGAATGGAGGCAGCAGGAAGCCACAGACTGAGAGTTATATAGTGGGAGGAGCAGGGTCCCCAGCAGCACAGAGTATATCAGGAGATGAGTGATGTGTCAGTGAGGACAGGGCTGCATGTGACAGGGGCAGTGACATGATGTGAGGAGGGGAATGGAGGCAGCAGGAAGCCACAGACTGAGAGTTATACAGTGGGAGGAGCAGGGTCCCCAGCAGCACAGAGTATATCAGGAGATGAGTGACGTGTAAGTGAAGACAGGGCTGCGACAGTAACATATAAACCTAAAGCTGGATACTAGGCTTAGCAATTAAGCACCAAAAATGCTTTTTCTAAAATTCAAAGTAAAAACGTTAGAAAACTGTAATGTGCTATCTGGCCGGCCACCCCATTTATCTTGTGTGAGAACGATGTGTAAGTCTAGAAGGACTACTCAATGTATTGCTGGCTCCTTCCCAAGTACCATGTAACGAGCATGCAGACAACGGCAGCAGGTGGCAGGCAAGTACGAGCAGTGCGTTCCCTCACTCACCCGGTGTTAGGACGCGCTCGCACCGTGGCCGACGTCAGAGTCACTTATACAACAAGAGACAGACAGGAAAACAGACTGACAGGAGGTGACATCTCTACAAAGCACAGAAGGATTAGAGAGACAGAAACCAATCACAGCCCGGGAGCAGCAGCTGGGGGTCTCTTACTGGTTCAGTACTGGGGTGTAGGCGTTCTTATCCTCCTCAATTATGGATACGATCAGCGTGATCAGCTTCGGCCAGAAGTCCAGATTCTTTATACAGGGCCCTTGTTCTTCAGGAGGCAGATCTTGCTTCTTGCTCTGAGGAAGCAGAAATCAGTGAAGAGACACATGGTCAAACCAAATAATCCCCCCCCCTATTCCTGTCACTGCCCACCAAGGTCCCTCCCCCCCCCCATATTGCCTGTCTCTGCCCACCAAGGCCCCTCCCCCCCCCTATTGCTTGTCACTGCCCACCAAGGTCCCTCCCCCCCATACTGCCTGTCTCTGCCCACCAAGGTCCCTCTCCCTCCCCCCATATTGCTTGTCACTGCCCACCAAGGTCCCTCTCCCCCCCCCTATTGCTTGTCACTGCCCACCAAGGTCCCTCTCCCTCCCCCCATATTGCCTGTCACTGCCCACCAAGGTCCCTCTCCCCCCCATATTGCCTGTCTCTGCCCACCAAGGTCCCTCCCCCCCCCTATTGCTTGTCACTGCCCACCAAGGTCCCTCTCCCTCCCCCCATATTGCCTGTCTCTGCCCACCTAGGTCCCTCTCCCCCCCTATTGCTTGTCACTGCCCACCAAGGTCCCTCCCCCCCCCATATTGCCTGTCTCTGCCCACCAAGGTCCCTCTCCCCCCCATATTGCCTGTCTCTGCCCACCAAGGTCCCTCCCCCCCCTATTGCTTGTCACTGCCCACCAAGGTCCCTCTCCCTCCCCCCATATTGCCTGTCACTGCCCACCAAGGTGCCTTCCCACACCCCTGCATTGCCTGTCACTGCCCACCAAGGTCCTTCTCCCTCCCCCCATATTGCCTGTCACTGCCCACCAAGGTGCCCCCCCACACTCCTGCATTGCCTGTCACTGCCCACCAAGGTCCCTCTCCCTCCCCCCATATTGCCTGTCACTGCCCACCAAGGTGCCCCCCCACACCCCTGCATTGCCTGTCACTGCCCACCAAGGTGCCACCTACAGCAAGAAGACATTAGAAGAAAACAGTTTGTTCTGACACAGATATTGGGCTGTCATATTTGGGTTCAATGACCCGGCTACACCCTGTATGAAAACCTCAGTTATGGCTGAAGGTAATGTTGCATAGTAATATAGCACTGTACATACATATCTACAGACAGTATACGGTCAATAGACGGGATGACATTGTGCGTTACGTACGGGGTCAGTCTGGTACTCTCGGCTGTACAGCTCGTGGCAGTTGTTGAATATGTACTCGTAGGTGGAGTTCAGGCAGGCTTTCACACAGTCCCTGACCACCTGGCTGGCCCGGGGCGGACTCTGCAACTCTTGTACCTGGCCGAATGGAGAAAACAGTAAATCTGTACAAAGGAGGTATAATATAAAGACAAAGAATACTGTGGGTGATATGGGCAAAGGAACATCCCTAGTTATGTGTCATATAATCCGGGCAGGGACAGTGTACAGAGACAGGTGAAATATTCATTCCCCTATATAAAATGAGTTTATGTGCAGATATTTATGAGCGCAGCGCTTTCTACCATTCCTGTGCGTTCAGCGGCCACATTTCCAATCCCTAGTTATACACACGTCTCAGTATATACTGTATATAATTCCGTGTGCCAGAAATAAGTTGTGTTGATGGAACAGGGGTCCTACAATCATTAACAAGACCCCAGAGCTCCACAGACTAACCTGCCTGTAGCAGTCCCAGCGATGGGTGCAGTCATGTGACATATTCTGCAGCTGCGGCTGATACCGGTATTACTGTGCGTCTTACAGCAGGGAGACCTCCGCTATCCTACAGGATTCTTCGATGGTCTCCTCTCATTATACTTGATTTAGCTCAAATGCCAGTCACTGTGTCTGACACCGACTGGCCCAGGGTAAGAAGAGCAGACGCTATTGGTACAGAGCGGGACGTATCCGACTCATACCTGTAACAGCTGCGTGGCCAGGACAATGCTGGAGGGAGACCTATATGTGTTTTCTGTGTGCATGTAGCTACATATAACAGTGGTAACCCTCATCACTCAGACACAAGCACCGAGTGTAAGCCCATCATTCCAGCATGAAGATGGGGGTCAGGGCGGGGTATCCGGCAGCCCATCATTCCAGCATGCAGGCAGACAAGCATCTGCTGGAAGGGTTCCTTACGGTAAGAGCGGGTCAAGTTTAGCCATTACGCGCGCTGTTTAACTTGATGCTGTGATTATACACAACAGACACCTTCCCTGGCTGTCCATTACATGAACACCTTTATTCCTGACAATGTAGTCACGGGATGGCGCTTACCTTCATGCGGAAGAACGTGATGCTGGTCAGTAAATCCACGGTGGACTTTAAGTCCTGCAATCTGTCTGGGCTGCTGGCAGGGAAATTGTTCTAGGAGGAAGGACAGAAAACACGATTGGTAAAAGGTAAGTCATCCATTTCTCAGTATTCAGGTCATCCGACATCCACTATGACCCTACAGAGAATGACACTTCAGAGGTAACCATTTAAATAAGAATTTACTCACCGGTAATTCTATTTCTCGTAGTCCATAGTGGATGCTGGGTACTCCGTAAGGACCATGGGGAATAGACGGGCTCCGCAGGAGACTGGGCACTCTAAAAGAAAGATTAGGTACTATCTGGTGTGCACTGGCTCCTCCCTCTATGCCCCTCCTCCAGACCTCAGTTAGGGAAACTGTGCCCGGAAGAGCTGACACTACAAGGAAAGGATTTGGAATCCAGGGTAAGACTCATACCAGCCACACCAATCACACCGTACAACTCGTGATAACTATACCCAGTTAACAGTATGAATAACAACTGAGCCTCACTGAACAGATGGCTCATAACAATAACCCTTTAGTTAAGCAATAACTATATACAAGTATTGCAGACAATCCGCACTTGGGACGGGCGCCCAGCATCCACTACGGACTACGAGAAATAGAATTACCGGTGAGTAAATTCTTATTTTCTCTGACGTCCTAGTGGATGCTGGGTACTCTGTAAGGACCATGGGGATTATACCAAAGCTCCCAAACGGGCGGGAGAGTGCGGATGACTCTGCAGCACCGAATGAGCAAACTCAAGGTCCTCCTCAGCCAGGGTATCAAACTTGTAGAATTTTGCAAACGTGTTTGACCCCGACCAGGTAGCAGCTCGGCCAAGTTGTAATGCCGAGACCCCTTGGGCAGCCGCCCAAGAAGAGCCCCCTTCCTCGTGGAATGGGCTTTTACTGATTTAGGATGCGGCAGTCCAGCCGCAGAATGTGCAAGGTGAATCGTGCTACAGATCCAGCGAGCAATAGTCTGCTTAGAAGCAGGAGCACCCAGCTTGTCGGGCGCATGCAGGAGAAACAGCGAGTCAGTATTTTCTGACTCTAGCCGTCCTGGAAACATAGATTTTCAGGGCCCGGACTACATCCAGCAACTTGGAAGCCTCCAAGTCCCGAGTAGCCGCAGGCACCACCATAGGTTGGTTCAAATGAAACGCTGATACCACCTTAGGGAGAAATTGGGGACGAGTCCTCAATTCTGCCCTGTCCCTATGGAAGATCAGATAAGGGCTTTCACACGACAAAGCCGCCAATTCTGACACACGCCTAGCCGAAGTCAAGGCCAAATATATATATGACCACTTTCCACGTGAGATACTTCAACTCCACGTTCTGAAGTGGCTCAAAACAATGTGATTTTAGGAAATCCAACACTACGTTGAGATCCCAAGGTGCCACTGGAGGCACAAAAAAGGGGCTGAATATGCAGACTCCCTTAACAACGTCTGAACTTCAGGCAGCGTCTTTCCTAGCCTTTAACAGCGTAGGAATCACTTCATCTGGAACGCCCTTTTCCGTTAGGATCCGGCGTTCAACCGCCATGCCTTCAAACACAGCAGCGGTAAGTCTTGGAGCAGACAGGGCTCCTGCAGTAACAGGTCCTGTCTGAGAGACAGAGGCCATGGGTCCTCCGAGATCATTTCTTGTAGTTCCGGGTACCAAGTGCTTCTTGGCCAATCCGGAACTACGAGTATAGTTCTTACTCCTCTCTTACTTACTATCCTTAGTACCTTGGGTATGAGAGGAAGAGGAGGGAACACATAAACCGACTGGTACACCCACGGTGTCACTAGGGCGTCCACAGCTATCGCCTGAGGGTCTCTTGACCTGGCGCAATACTAATTTAGCTTTTGTTGAGGCGGGACACCATCATGACCACCTGTGGCCGTTCCCAACGGTTCACAATCTGCGTGAAGACTTCTGGATGAAGTCCCCACTCTCCCGGGTGGAGGTCGTGCCTGCTGAGGAAGTCTGCTTCCCAGTTTTCCACACCCGGAATGAACACTGCTGACAGTGTTAGCACGTGATACTCCGCCCATCGTAGAATCCTTGTGGCTTCTGCCAACGCCATCCTGCTTCTTGTGCCGCCTTGTCGGTTTACATGGGCGACAGCCGTGATGTTGTCTGACTGAATCAGCACCGGCTGGTTTTGAAGCAGGGGTTCTGCTTGCCTTATGGCATTGTAAATGGCCCTTAGGTCCAGAATATTAATGTGTAGGGAAGTCTCCTGACTCGACCATTGTCCTTGGAAGTTTCTTCCCTGAGTGACTGCTCCCCAACCTCGGAGGCTTGCATCCGTGGTCACCAGGACCCAGTCCTGAATGCCGAATCTGCGGCCCTCGAGAAGATGAGCACTCTGCAGCCACCACAGCAGAGACACCCTGGCCCTCGGGGACAGGGTGATCAGCCGATGCATCTGAAGATGCGATCCTCACTTGTCTAACAGGTCCCACTGAAAGTTCCTTGCAAGGAACCTGCCGAAGAGAATTGCTTCGAAAGAAGCTACCATCTTTTCCAGGATTCGCGTGCAATGATGCACCGACACCTGTTTTGGTTGCAGGAGGTCTCTGACCAGAGATGACAACTCCTTGGCCTTTTCCTCTGGGAGAAACACCTTCTTCTGTTCTGTGTCCAGAAACATGCCCAATATCAGCAGACGCGTCGTAGGAACCAGCTGCGACTTTGGGATATTCAGAATCCAGCCGTGCTGTTGTAGCACTTCCTGAGATAGTGCTACTCCGATCAACGACTGCTCCTTGGACCTCGCCTTTATAAGGAGATCGTCCAAGTACGGGATAATTATAACTCCCTTCTTTCGAAGGAGTATTATCATTCTGGCCATTACCTTGGAACACACCCTCGGTGCCGTGGACAGACCAAACGGCAACGTCTGGAATTGGTAATGGCAGTTCTGTACCACAACCTTGAGGTACTCCTGGTGAGGTGTAGTAAATGGGGACATGTAGGTAAGCATCCATGATGTCCAGTGACACCATAATATCCCCCTCTTCCAGGCTTGCAATAACCGCCCTGAGCGATTTTATTTTGAACTTGAACTTCCTTATATAAGTGTTCAAGGATTTCAAATTTAGAATGGGTCTCACCGAACCGTCTGGTTTCGGTATCACAAACATTGTGGAATAGTAACCTCGTCCCTGTTGAAGGAGAGGAATTTTGATTATCACCTGCTGGAGGTACAGCTTGTGAATTGCCGCCAGTACTACCTCCCTTTCCTTGGGAGTAGCAGGCAAGGCTGATTTGAGGTAACGGCGAGGGGGAGACGTCTCGAACTCCAGCTTGTATCCCTGAGATACCTGTAGAACCCAGAGATCCACCTGTGAGCGAACCCACGGGTCGCTGAAGTTCCGGAGACGGACCCCCACCGCACCTGGCTCCACCTGTGGAGCCCCAGCGTCATGCGGTGGACTTAGTGGAAGCAGGGGAGGATATTTGTTCCTGGGAACTGGCTGTCTGGTGCAACTTTTTCCCTCTACCCCTGCCTCTGGGCAGAAAGGACGCGCCTCTGACCCGCTTGCCTTTCTGAGGCCGAAAGGACTGTACCTGATAATACGGTGCTTTCTTAGGCTGTGAGGGGTCTTGAGGTAAAAAGGTCGACTTCCCAGCTGTCGCTGTGGACACGAGGTCCGAGAGACCGTCCCCAAACAATTCCACACCCTTATAAGGCAAAACTTCCATGTGCCTTTTAGAATCAGCATCACCTGTCCACTGCCGAGTCCATAATACTCTCCTGGCAGAAATGGACATTGCATTAATTCTAGATGCCAGCCGGCAAATGTCCCTCTGTGCATCTCTCATATATAAGACTACGTCTTTAATATGCTCTATAGTTAGCAAAATAGTTTCCCTGTCAAGGGAATCAATGTTATCTGACAGGGAATCAGACCATGCTGCTACAGCACTACACATCCATGCTGAAGCAATAGCAGGTCTCAGTATAGTACCTGATTGTGTATACACAGACTTCAGGATAGCCTCCTGCTTTCTATCTGCAGGCTCCTTTAAGGCGGCCGTATCCTGAGACGGCAGTGCCACCTTTTTTGATAAGCGTGTGAGCGCTTTGTCCACCT
Organism: Pseudophryne corroboree; assembly: GCF_028390025.1. NCBI lineage: Eukaryota > Metazoa > Chordata > Amphibia > Anura > Myobatrachidae > Pseudophryne > Pseudophryne corroboree. The sequence goes on along the minus strand of NC_086444.1, from coordinate 23,096,690 downwards.
TAGGGGATGTCTCCCAGCGTAACCTATCCGTTGGCGGGAAAGGGTACGCCATTAGTAACCGCTTAGAAATTACTAGTTTCTTATCTGGGGAACCCCACGCTTCTTCACACAATTCGTTTAACTCATCAGATGGGGGAAAAGTTACTGGCTGCTTTTTCTCCCCAAACATAAAACCCTTTTTTGTGGTAACTGTGTTAATGTCAGAAATGTGCAACACATTTTTCATTGCCGTAATCATACATCGGATGGCCCTAGTGGATTGTATATTTGTCTCATCCTCGTCGACACTGGAGTCAGACTCTGTGTCGATATCTGTGTCAGCCATCTGAGGTAGCGGGCGTTTTTGAGCCCCTGACGGCCTTTGAGATGCCTGGGCAGGCGCGGGCTGAGGTGCCGGCTGTCCCAAAGCTGCTTCATCGAACCTTTTATGTAAGGAGTTGACACTGTCGGTTAATACCTTCCACATATCCATCCACTCAGGTGTCGACCCCGCAGGGGGTGACATCACACATATCGGCACCTGCTTCGCCTCCACATAAGCCTCCTCATCAAACATGTCGACACAGCCGTACCGACACACCGCACACACACAGGGAATGCTCTGACTGAGGACAGGACCCCACAAAGTCCTTTGGGGAGACAGAGAGAGAGTATGCCAGCACACACCACAGCGCTATATAATCAGGGATTTACACTAACACAAAGTGATTTTTCCCTATAGCTGCTTTACATATACAGTTTGCGCCTAAATTTAGTGCCCCCCCTCTCTTTTTTTACCCTTTGAGCCTGGAAACTGCTGTGAAGAGGAAATGGCGCCAGTGTGCTGAGGGAGATAGCCCCGCCCCCTTCCCGGCGGACTTCTCCCGCTCTTATATTGATATTATGGCAGGGGATTTTTGCACATATATAGTTTTTCAGACTATATTATGTGCTGTTTGCCAATGTAAGGTACTCTAATTGCAGCCCAGGGCGCCCCCCCCCCCCCAGTGCCCTGCACCCATCAGTGACCGGAGTATGTGGTGTGCATAGGGAGCAATGGCGCACAGCTGCAGCGCTGTGCGCTACCTTAATGAAGACCGGAGTCTTCAGCCGCTGATTTCCAGGATGTTCTTCTTGCTTCTGGCTCTGCAAGGGGGACAGCGGCGCGGCTCCGGGACCGGACGACCGAGGCTGGGCCTGTATTCGATCCCTCTGGAGCTAATGGTGTCCAGTAGCCTAGAAGCCCAAGCTAGCTGCAAGCAGGTAGGTTCGCTTCTCTCCCCTAAGTCCCTTGTAGCAGTGAGTCTGTTGCCAGCAGGTCTCACTGTAAAATAAAAAACCTAATAAATACTTTCTTTACTAGAAGCTCAGGAGAGCCCCTAGTGTGCATCCAGCTCTGGCCGGGCACAGAAATCTAACTGAGGTCTGGAGGAGGGTCATAGAGGGAGGAGCCAGTGCACACCAGATAGTACCTAATCTTTATTTTAGAGTGCCCAGTCTCGTGCGTAGCCCGTCTATTCCCCATGGTCCTTACGGAGTACACAGCATCCACTAGGACGTCAGAGAAATATTATTAAATAAACACATTCTTTATTTCTTAACATAGAGTTATTTAAAAAGTGACATCCCTGAAATTCTATGGGGCCGATATCAAATTATAAAACTTCTGTAATGTGTATTATATATAATCACCACTGATCGCTCCGTTGCAGAAACATCAGCATTGCGCACACACGTGAATTAATGCCTAACAATAAAAGTTCTGTTTTACTTAATGGTCTCACCCATCGCTCTGTGTGCCCCACAATGCATTTCTCCCGCTATATGAGAAACCACCCAGAAAATGGAAAGAAAGAACTACTTTCACATTGGACAGACAGTTAATACAGGGATGCGGCCGGCTGGGCAGAAGTTTGTGGCGTAAACATTTACATAAGCCAGATATAAAACCATAAGCCGGGGACGAGTTTGTGGCCAGAATAAGGAGGTCCTGCGGCTGACGTTTCTGCATAGAAGACTTATTCTAGTAGTGCTGGGGATCCACATCTCTCAGTATTGGTAAATGACGACACGTTTTATATAAAGCTCAGTATATATAGAGAGGAAATTGCTCCGTGGGATGGAACGTGTGCATGCACGCACAGAACCTGCACTGGGGGAAGCAGACACAACAAACATTGGTGTTGGTAAACATTTTGGGCCAGGGCTTTTGGAATTCTGTAAAGAACAGATGGTAACGCATTTATTATTTAACAGGCAGACAGCTTGGTGGAGGCTCTGCGTGACCAGGTGCCAAGATTCAGCCAGCGTGTCGTACCCAGAGTACATTTCCAGCCCTCCTGCAGGTGGAGGCGATACGGCTCAGTAAGAGGATGGGATGTGTGACGTGGACAGGGAGCAGACAGTCACCATCTGCCGAGGCCCTTGGGTCTGTGTTTACCATCAGGACCAGTCCCCGGTGTCACAGGCTGAAGCAGATTTAATATTTTTCTTACATGCCAACATGAGCAGACCTAGAAGACCCAAGCGTGAACCCGCAGCTGGAGAACAAGACAGGAGAGCTGCAGCAGCACGCAGGGCCCGGTGTACACTGAATACAGTATACAAGTGTAAGTACAGTTACAGGACCTGTCCTCCTGCACATCCGCCCTCCGCAGCGCAGCAATTTCATGGTTACCCTACTTGTCCAATCTCTTCCTCTGTGTCTCCACCTCTCCCCGTCCCGTTGGTGTACTGTCCCTGGCCCCTCGTCGGCTCCCTTTATACCTGTGGCCTACAGATATCCAATATCACCTGTATGCCAACAACACCCAAATTTACCTCGCTGCCCCTGATGTCCCCACTTCGGTCCTCTCCCGCGTTTCCTGATGTCTGTCGTGCATCAACTCTTAGATGTCCAGACATGTCATTAAACTGTCTATAACTGAAGTTATTGCCAGTTTGCCTCTCATTCTCCTCTATTCCCCAGGTCCAGTCTGCGTGACATCACTGACTCTTCCCTTTATCCGCCCTCCCCCAAACTGTCACTTACCCTCATTCTCACCCCCATCACCTCTTGCATAGATTACTATGATCTACATCTCTCTGTAATGCCAAATTCCTTCTTGCCAGCCTTCAGCGTGCCCTTTACACTGCTGCCCGTCAGATTCTCCCCTCTCATTGCTGACCCCTCTGTCAGTCACATCCACTAGCTCCCTGCCCCATAGAGGATCAAGATCACACCCCTCTTGCCCGTTTCCTTCAAACATGCTTTTGTCCCCATCATTATCAGGAAACCCTCTTTGGACATTTCCTGTCCTTCTAATGGCTGCCCAATTTCTCTGCTCCCAAATCCTTGAATTTCTTGTTATTCACCCTCTGATCCACTTTCTCTCTGATCCTCTTCACACGACCAAAACTGCCCTGACCAGTGACTGCTAGCCAAGTCATAGGGAAACTTCTCCCTTCTCACACTCCCTGACACCAGCAAAGTGGATCACTCACTTCTAATTTGCACCATTTACTCTTGAGGCCATTTGTACACTTCTCCAGGTAACTGGTCTCCTAGTAAGCCTTCTAGCTATCAGGGAGATCCTTCAAGGTCTCTACTCCTGATACTTCTTCTTTTCCTCACTCTATCAGGGTTACCCAATGCTCTGTTCTTGATCCTCTACTGTCCACCAACTCTAAATAGACAACACCCAAACCTATCTTTCATACCCCGACCTATCACCGTCTTTCCTATATTTGTATTTTAACTCCAAACGTCCCTCTACTATCTCCTCCTGGAAGACCCAAGGCTTCCCCAAATTTAATGTCCAAATCTGAGCTTGTAATCCTTCCCACTTCTAATGGTCCGTATCCCTCGCCGCAGGTCCCTCACAAGCGACAGCCTCCTCCTCTCCCCTCCACCCCATGGATACTGACTTGAATTTATCCCTGACTCCGCTCTTGGGGTCGGATGTAATAACGTCTAAGTTCGAGGGCCTTGTGGGCTGCTGGCCGAACTTGGACTTTTTTTTAAAAGGGGAAATCGCTTACAAGTCAAAACCATGCTTTGTAAGTGACTTCCCTTTAAAAAAAGTCAGAGTTTTGCCGGCCACCGAACTCGGGCGTCACCCCTTACATCCAGCCCCTCTGGCGAGCAATAATAAAATCAGGAGCTTTTTGCGATGTGCAGCATCTCAGGAGTATTTGGAATTAATACAAAACACCTGATGATGATGATAAGACCCAAAATAGAATAAAAGGATCGCTCTGCGAAAAAATCCTCATAAAAACATTCACTATAATAATAAATTAACGATGCAAATTACAGCCTCACGCTACAAAGCTATATGAGATAATAAGCATCTTGCGGTGGAGGCTTCATCCCGTGACCTGGAGCTGTGTCACCTCATAGAGAAGGGAGAGGAACGCCTCCTGCTATAGCTGCCAGTGACCCTGTATCTCATCAGCACGCAGCACAGTACAGGTGCCTCCCTCGTACCGGGGTAATTACAGGTTCTGCATCGCTAGCTGCTCTCTACAATGCACCACTTTACTTTTCCAGGAGATAGTTAATTACACAGGGGAGTTCAGAGAGCGGAGCCATTGTTCCAGGGTCTGATGAGGAGAGCGGAGCATCTCGGGGCTGGCGCTCTGCAATCATAGCTTTTTGTGTGCTGTCATGACGGAGCTTACCCGGTACATGGAGAGATCGATGCGCAGGGAATTGTGCAGCTGGTCCAGGAGCTTCACGAAACGCTCTTTCTGTGCGCAGAAAACAGAGAGATTAATATCGTGCGGGAACAGCAACAGCCAGACAGGCGGACGCTGTGAACACGGTGCGGAGACTTACCCCGAAGTTAGACGCTGAGAAGCGGTCAGAGGCGGACACGTTGGTGGAGGCGGTAGTATGGGCATAGTAGGCATTGATATTGGCGAGTAAGGTGCTCATAACAGCCGGGACGCCAGGACACATGTACTTGGATGATAGACAGGCAAAGTGTCTGCGAATGAAAAGCATTGTAATGTTAATCATCAGATCGCTTATTACTGCGACAAAGCTTCAGGGGCAGCTACTCAGTACTGACATATGTCTCAGGCGGCGGCATCGCCAGCTCATCACTGCGCACCCTAGAACCCTGTGCAAGGATATGCCAACGCGGCTTGCACCCTACCAAACCTGTGGCCCATATTTCTGTCCGCAGGGCTGTTATCCATCCAGGTGTGCCAGGTGACTGGAGTCAATTGGTGATGAAAGGGGCACCCGCTAGTTGCCTGCCCGCTGAGCAGAACTCGGATGGCCCCCACTTCAGGCCACAAAGCAGGGAGACAGGTCCAACAAACGTCAGCTAGATGCCAAAGCCAGAGGGCGACGACGGTTCCCTCGCCGGCCTCCTGTAAAGCTTTGTCTTCCATCTGCTCAGTGTAATGAGACTAGTAAGTAAGCTATCAGGTCATACAAAGAAGCGGAGGAATAACCCAGAAACCAGCGGCGGATTCTCGTATCTAACCAGAACCTAACCAGATACAGAATGTGATGGACATATTACCCCCCCCCCCCTTCCCCCGCTATTGTCGAGGTCGCTAATAACATTTTATGTGGGAATGTCAGCACCAGCTTCCTCAGGCAGCGGATTTCTATGCAGCGGAGAAGGAAGACAGTTTGAGCTGCGTCACGCCTGTAGCAATTCTGCGAGTGTCAGCTCTTCAGGAAATGACATTGAAGACAGCGCTCATCTTTACACCTGATATTGACTCCATTTTATTCTAAGGTGTTTCCAATGAACGCTGTCATGACAGTTACCCTTCATTGTTGAGGCCTAAGCACTTGGAACATCACAGTGAGAGTGTGTCCAAGGATTGTGGGAGGGGCGCATGATGGCGGATGAGTTGTAACCGCAGCTACCAGTCACATGACAGCGTTACGTCTTTTACTTTAGCGTAATGAAAGCTAGATTATTATTGTTTACTGCAGGCAACATATGTTAGAATGTAAACATCTTCCCATAATGCCATCATCTATACGCCATCTCCTCAGCCGCTCTCACGTCTGATGTTACTGTGAAGTGTTTCTACGCTGTTAATAAGAATGACTATTTTTGGCGCAGCCTTGGCTGGGGATAATGTACTGCAGGCTGTGATTCATGTACTTCAGGAGAGAAACCTATAATTTACCAGCAGAAAGCGATGAGATAAGTGACTGCTCACAATGCTGTGATGTACATGATACAGACACAATCCGAGCGTCACTCATCTATCATAGAACTTGTAGCGGCCCAGCCCACAGACTCACAGCACTGAGAGCGTCTCAGGCTACAGACTCACAGCGTCCCAGTCCACAGACTCACAGCACCCCAGTCCTCAGACTCACAGCGTCCCAGTCCACAGACTCACAGTGCCCCAGCCCTCAGACTCACAGCACTGACAGCGTCCCAGTCCTCAGACTCACAGCACTGACAGCATCCCAGTCCTCAGACTCACAACACTGACAGCGTCCCAGTCCTCAGACTCACAGCACCAACAGTGTCCCAGCCCGCAGACTCACAGCACTGACAGCGTCCCAGTCCTCAGACTCACAGCACAGACAGCATCCCAGCCCGCAGACTCACAGCACTGACAGTGTCCCAGTCCTCAGACTCACAGCACCGACAGCGTCCCAGCCATCAGACTCACAGCACTGACAGCGGCCCACTCTCAGACTCACAGCACCGACAGCGTCCCAGCCCTCAGACTCACAGCACTGACAGCATCCCAGCCCTCAGATTCACAGCACTGACAGCATCCCAGTCCTCAGACTCACAGCACAGTGTCTCAGCCCGCAGACTCACAGCACTTACAGTGTCCCAGTCGTCAGACTCACAGCACCAACAGCATCCCAGCCGGCAGACTCACAGCACTGACAGTGTCCCAGTCCTCAGACTCACAGCACCGACAGCGTCCCAGCCGGCAGACTCACAGCGGCCCACTCTCAGACTCACAGCACCGACAGTGTCCCAGCCCTCAGACTCCAAGTGTCTCAGCACTCAGACTCATATCACTGACAGCGTTGCAGCCCTCAGACTCACAGCACTGATAGCGGCCCAGCCCTCAGACTCCAAGCGTCTCAGCACTCAGACTCATATCACTGACAGCGTCCCAGCCCTCAGACTCACAGCACTGATAGCATTCGAGCCCTCAAACTCACAGCACTGATAGCATCCCAGCCCTCAGACTCCAAGCGTCTCAGCACTCAGACTCACAGCACTGACAGCGTCCCAGCCCTCAGACTCACAGCACTAATAGCGGCCCAGCCCTCAGACTCTAAGCGTCTCAGCACTCAGACTCACAGCACTGACAGCGTCCCAGCCCTCAGATTCACAGCACTGGCAGCGCCCCAGTCCTCAGACTCACAGCACCGACAGCGTCCCAAGCATCAAACTCACAGCACTGGCAGTGCCCCAGCCCTCAGACTCACAGCACTGACAGCGTCCCAGTCCTCAGACTCTCAGCACTGACAGCGTCCCAGCCCTCAGACTCACAGCACTGACAGCGTCCCAGTCCTCAGACTCACAGCATCCCAGCTCTCAGACTCACAGCACCGACAGCGTCCCAGTCCTCAGACTCACAGCGTCCCAGTCCACAGACTCACAGCACTGATAGCGTCTCAGGCCACAGACTCATAGCACTGACAGCGTCCCAGCCCTCAGACTCACAGCACTGACAGTGTCCCAGGCATCAGACTCACAGCATTGACAGTGTTCCAGCCCTCAGACTCATAGCACTGACAGCGCCCCAGCCCTCAGACTCACAGCGGCCCAGCCCTCATATTCACAGCACTGACAGCGTCCCAGCCCGCAGACTCATAGCACTGACAGTGTCCCAGTCCTCAGACTCACAACACTGACAGCGTCCCAGGCATTAGACTCACAGTACTGACAGCATCCCAGTCCACAGACTCACAGTACTGACAGTGTCCCAGCCCTCAGACTCACAGCTCCGACAGCGTCCCAAGCATCAGACTCACAGCACTGACAGCGTCCCAGCCCTCAGATTCACAGCACTGGCAGCGCCCCAGTCCTCAGACTCACAGCACCGACAGCGTCCCAAGCATCAGACTCACAGCACTGGCAGTGCCCCAGCCCTCAGACTCACAGCACTGACAGCGTCCCAGTCCTCAGACTCTCAGCACTGACAGCGTCCCAGCCCTTAGACTAACAGCACTGACAGCGTCCCAGTCCTCAGACTCACAGCACTGACAGCATCCCAGTCCTCAGACTCACAACACTGACAGCATCCCAGTCCTCAGACTCACAGCACCAACAGTGTCCCAGCCCGCAGACTCACAGCACTGACAGCGTCCCAGTCCTCAGACTCACAGCACCGACAGCATCCCAGCCCGCAGACTCACAGCACAGACAGTGTCCCAGCCCGCAGACTCACAGCACTGACAGCATCCCAGCCCGCAGACTCACAGCACTGAGTGTCCCAGTCCTCAGACTCACAGCACCGACAGCGTCCCAGCCGGCAGACTCACAGCGGCCCACTCTCAGACTCACAGCACCGACAGTGTCCCAGCCCTCAGACTCCAAGTGTCTCTGCACTCAGACTCATACCACAGACAACGTTGCAGCCCACAGACTCACAGCACTGGGACGCTGTCAGTGTTGTGAGTCTGAGGACTGGGATGCTGTCAGTGCTGTGAGTCTGGGGACTGGGACGCTGCCAGTGCTGTGAGTCTGAGGGCTGGGGCACTGCCAGTGCTGGGAGTCTGGTGCCTGGGACGCTGTCGGTGCTGTGAGTCTGCGGGCTGGGACGCTGTCAGTGCTGTGAGTCTGAGGGCTGGGATGCTGTCAGTGCTGTGAGTCTGAGGACTGGGACGCTGTCGGTGCTATGAGTCTGCGGGCTGGGACACTGTCAATGCTGTGAGTCTGATGCCTGGGACACTGTCAGTGCTGTGAGTCTGAGGGCTGGGACGCTGTCAGTGCTATGAGTCTGTGGCCTGAGACGCTCTCAGTGCTGTGAGTCTGTGGGCTGGGCCGTTATCAGTGCTGTGAGTCTGTGGGCTGGGCCGCTATCAGTGCTGTGAGTCTGAGGGCTGGGATGCTATCAGTGCTGTGAGTCTGAGGGCTGGGACGCTGTCAGTGCTGTGAGTCTGAGTGCTGAGACGCTTGGAGTCTGAGGGCTGGGCCGCTATCAGTGCTGTGAGTCTGAGGGCTGGAAAGCTGTCAGTGATATGAGTCTGAGACTCACAGCACTGACAGCGTCCCAGTCCTCAGACTCACAGCACTGACAGCGTCCCAGTCCTCAGACTCACAGCACCAACAGTGTCCCAGCCCGCAGACTCACAGCACTGACAGCGTCCCAGTCCTCAGACTCACAGCACAGACAGTGTCCCAGCCCGCAGACTCACAGCACTGACAGTGTCCCAGTCCTCAGACTCACAGCACCGACAGCATCCCAGCCCGCAGACTCACAGCACTGACAGTGTCCCAGTCCTCAGACTCACAGCACCGACAGCGTCCCAGCTGGCAGACTCACAGCGGCCCACTCTCAGACTTACAGCACCGACAGTGTCCCAGCTCTCAGACTCCAAGTGTCTCAGCACTCAGACTCATATCACTGACAGCATTGCAGCCCTCAGACTCACAGTACTGACAGTGTCCCAGCCCTCAGACTCACAGCACTGACAGTGTCCCAGCCCTCAGACTCACAGCACCGACAGCGTCCCAAGCATCAGACTCACAGCACTGACAGCGTCCCAGCCCTCAGATTCACAGCACTGGCAGCGCCCCAGTCCTCAGACTCACAGCACCGACAGCGTCCCAAGCATCAGACTCACAGCACTGGCAGTGCCCCAGACCTCAGACTCTCAGCATTGACAGCGTCCCAGCCCTCAGACTCACAGCACTGACAGCGTCCCAGTCCTCAGACTCACAGCACTGACAGCATCCCAGTCCTCAGACTCACAACACTGACAGCGTCCCAGTCCTCAGACTCACAACACTGACAGCGTCCCAGTCCTCAGACTCACAGCACCAACAGTGTCCCAGCCCGCAGACTCACAGCACTGACAGCGTCCCAGTCCTCAGACTCACAGCACAGACAGCATCCCAGCCCGCAGACTCACAGCACTGACAGTGTCCCAGTCCTCAGACTCACAGCACCGACAGCGTCCCAGCCGGCAGACTCACAGCACTGACAGTGGCCCACTCTCAGACTCACAGCACCGACAGCGTCCCAGCCCTCAGACTCACAGCACTGACAGCATCCCAGCCCTCAGACTCACAGCACTGACAGCGTCCCAGTCCTCAGACTCACAGCACAGTGTCTCAGCCCGCAGACTCACAGAACTTACAGTGTCCCAGTCCTCAGACTCACAGCACCAACAGCATCCCAGCCGGCAGACTCACAGCACTGACAGTGTCCCAGTCCTCAGACTCACAGCACCGACAGCGTCCCAGCCGGCAGACTCACAGCGGCCCACTCTCAGACTCACAGCACCGACAGTGTCCCAGCCCTCAGACTCCAAGTGTCTCAGCACTCAGACTCATATCACTGACAGCGTTGCAGCCCTCAGACTCACAGCACTGATAGCGGCCCAGCCCTCAGACTCCAAGCGTCTCAGCACTCAGACTCATATCACTGACAGCGTCCCAGCCCTCAGACTCACAGCACTGATAGCATTCGAGCCCTCAAACTCACAGCACTGATAGCATCCCAGCCCTCAGACTCCAAGCGTCTCAGCACTCAGACTCACAGCACTGACAGCGTCCCAGCCCTCAGACTCACAGCACTAATAGCGGCCCAGCCCTCAGACTCTAAGCGTCTCAGCACTCAGACTCACAGCACTGACAGCGTCCCAGCCCTCAGATTCACAGCACTGGCAGCGCCCCAGTCCTCAGACTCACAGCACCGACAGCGTCCCAAGCATCAAACTCACAGCACTGGCAGTGCCCCAGCCCTCAGACTCACAGCACTGACAGCGTCCCAGTCCTCAGACTCTCAGCACTGACAGCGTCCCAGCCCTCAGACTCACAGCACTGACAGCGTCCCAGTCCTCAGACTCACAGCACTGACAGCATCCCAGCTCTCAGACTCACAGCACCGACAGCGTCCCAGTCCTCAGACTCACAGCGTCCCAGTCCACAGACTCACAGCACTGATAGCGTCTCAGGCCACAGACTCATAGCACTGACAGCGTCCCAGCCCTCAGACTCACAGCACTGACAGTGTCCCAGGCATCAGACTCACAGCATTGACAGTGTTCCAGCCCTCAGACTCATAGCACTGACAGCGCCCCAGCCCTCAGACTCACAGCGGCCCAGCCCTCATATTCACAGCACTGACAGCGTCCCAGCCCGCAGACTCATAGCACTGACAGTGTCCCAGTCCTCAGACTCACAACACTGACAGCGTCCCAGGCATTAGACTCACAGTACTGACAGCATCCCAGTCCACAGCCTCACAGTACTGACAGTGTCCCAGCCCTCAGACTCACAGCTCCGACAGCGTCCCAAGCATCAGACTCACAGCACTGACAGCGTCCCAGCCCTCAGATTCACAGCACTGGCAGCGCCCCAGTCCTCAGACTCACAGCACCGACAGCGTCCCAAGCATCAGACTCACAGCACTGGCAGTGCCCCAGCCCCCAGACTCACAGCACTGACAGCATCCCAGTCCTCAGACTCACAGCACTGACAGCGTCCCAGCCCTTAGACTAACAGCACTGACAGCGTCCCAGTCCTCAGACTCACAGCACTGACAGCATCCCAGTCCTCAGACTCACAACACTGACAGCATCCCAGTCCTCAGACTCACAGCACCAACAGTGTCCCAGCCCGCAGACTCACAGCACTGACAGCGTCCCAGTCCTCAGACTCACAGCACCGACAGCATCCCAGCCCGCAGACTCACAGCACAGACAGTGTCCCAGCCCGCAGACTCACAGCACTGACAGTGTCCCAGTCCTCAGACTCACAGCACCGACAGCATCCCAGCCCGCAGACTCACAGCACTGACAGTGTCCCAGTCCTCAGACTCACAGCACCGACAGCGTCCCAGCCGGCAGACTCACAGCGGCCCACTCTCAGACTCACAGCACCGACAGTGTCCCAGCCCTCAGACTCCAAGTGTCTCTGCACTCAGACTCATACCACTGACAACGTTGCAGCCCACAGACTCACAGCACTGGGACGCTGTCAGTGTTGTGAGTCTGAGGACTGGGATGCTGTCAGTGCTGTGAGTCTGAGGACTGGGACGCTGCCATTGCTGAGAGTCTTAGGGCTGGGGCGCTGCCAGTGCTGGGAGTCTGGTGCCTGGGACGCTGTCGGTGCTGTGAGTCTGCGGGCTGGGACACTGTCAGTGCTGTGAGTCTGAGGGCTGGGATGCTGTCAGTGCTGTGAGTCTGAGGACTGGGACGCTGTCGGTGCTATGAGTCTGAGTGCTGAGACGCTTGGAGTCTGAGGGCTGGGCCGCTATCAGTGCTGTGAGTCTGAGGGCTGGAAAGCTGTCAGTGAAATGAGTCTGAGACTCTCAGCACTGACAGCGTCCCAGCCGTCAGACTCACAGCACCGACAGCGTCCCAGTCCTCAGACTCACAGCACTGACAGCATCCCAGTCCTCAGACTCACAACACTGACAGTGTCCCAGCCCTCACAGCAATGACAAGGCGGACGGGCAGCTGCACATCTACAGGAGTTGTTATAAGAAGTGCCTATGGGTCTTATTCAGTAAGGCACACAAACTACCGAAAATCGCAAACAAGCGACTTTCGGTAATCTGTGCATGCGCAGCGGCTGTAATGTGCATGTGTAGAACCTCACAGTGTGATCGCATCCCGGAAGCATTGATTGAAAGCAGTAGTAGTCAGGAAGGGGGGGGAGGCCTTGCTGCAGTATTTTGGGGGAGTGGTATGGACAACGGAAGCATGTTCGGACCGTTTTTCTGGCGGCTGCTCCGATGAAAAAGATGGCAGTGGTGTGCCTGCATATGTAGCATGTCTGTGTATGCAGGGGCCTACCTTTAATTCGTGGATCTGTCGCTGGGCAGCACTTTGCATGCTGGGCGGCCCCCAGTATATGATAGGAACCAGTAGTAGATTCTGCTACTGAACCTGAATCAGGTCCTATATTTCCTCCGCTACTTGCTCCATAATAAGTGATGGACCAGCGGCAGGCCAGAGCTCGGTACATAAGCATGACCATTTATAAGAGAGTTATAGCCCATCGCAGCCGCCACTAGACCCTAAAACGTACTCACATATGAGGCCAGCACCATCCAACATCCGCAAGCTGATTGGTCCCCATCACATATGGATAGCCATTTTGGGCCAATCAGCAATAAAGCAGCCTTACTGTCACGATGTGCTGGCATGGAATGACAGATATGACAGCAACAACACATAACAACCCAATTCTCATACTCACGTCATGGCCTGGTAAATAGACTCAATCCCGTATCGCATGGCAAACTCATCGACAATCTCCTGGGCCGTCTCGTCAAAGTAAACCTTCCAGGCGTCGTCGCCCTTTGCTTCTGGAATCTTCACCACCCCGCTGCCCTGTATGTCTGTGAGGTGGTGAAAGAGGTTCTGCAAGAGGAAGGATGGGGCCACTCATTATAACGCTGCAGGGGGTAGGTTACCCACATGGGCTGGACAGCAGACTAATAATCTAATATGCCATAAGCATGCCCCGTGTATTACAGATGAGCTGGTCTCTTTATGGGCGCGATTCAGTTAACCGCAGGATTAATGCGCCGGACTCCCTGAGATAAAGTACCAGCAAATCTGCAGTTAGGAGCTGATTGGCTGGTACTTTAGCTTCCTCCAAGGCTTAGTACACATATGCCCTTTAGCACTAGGGTCAGGGGCCTTAATAATTTCCTGAGGCAAGCCCACGATTGGCGCACAGTAACTCATAGCTCGGGGGTTGACTTCCCGGAGCTATGCAATAGCGTGGATTTCCGTTCACACCTCTGTAGGGTGTGAGAAGAATTCTACGTTAAGTGCAACCTCAGGGCTAGTGACGGACTTACCACGGGTAGTAAATTAATATCTCTGGGCACTTAACCTGGGAACTATAGGTGCAGGGTGTGCCACTGGGTCGAGGGGAGCACTCACTGCACCCATTAAACATACTTACCTCTCCGTTGTTGCCACAGGTATCACCGGAGACATAGCTCAAGCACCATGTTTCCAGAGATCTGTGCCGAAGATAACACAGGAGACATGACCCATTTTGTGTCATCTCTTCTAGGGGTAGACTATTTCACCCAGGGTAGTTCAATGCAGCGCGCCCAAGATGGCTGCCTCACCTGGGTACCTGTGAGGGTGGAATATATAACCAGTTGAAGTTATTACCTAAAAATCCCTACACTAATCCTGAATTATGCTTACTGTGCACTCTACATTTGCTTTTTTTTATGTCCGTGTGGCTTGTCTATTGCTGTATTACTTAAATCTTGTTGTATTATGTCCATTGTTTTTGATGTGTGTAAAGTGCTGTGAGTCCTGTTGGAGAAAGAGCGCTATAGAGATAAAATTATTATTAGAAACAGTGTAATTCGCTGATATAATGAGAAGCAGGAGAATGTCAGCTCACAGGACCAGTAATAGGAACCAGGCATATATGTAACGCTGCTTATGGGGAATGGGTGGTATCGTTCACTGCAACTTCTACCTGTCTGCCATCACCAGATACACTTAAATGTCGCACCGCCATACAGCATAACACGGATATGACACACAGAGAAGCCGTTTAATCAGAATGAAAAGTGAATGGGCACAATTAATAGCCAAGACACACAGACAAGATCTGCATAATGGGGGTCAGTCTGAGTTGATCGCTCGCTAGCTAGTTTTAGCAGCCATGCAAACGCTATACCGCCGCCCACTGGGGAGTGTATTTTAGCTTAGCAAAAGTGCAAACGCATGTGCAGCCGAGCTCTGCAAAAACAGTTTGTGCAGTTCCAGAGTAGCTCTGAACCTACCCAGCGTTTGCGATCACGTCAGCCTGTTCGTGTCCGGATTTGACGTCATACACTCGCCCAGCCACGCCTGCGTTTTTTCAGACATGCCTGTGTTTTTGCAAACACTCCATGAAAACGGTCAGTTGACACCCAGTAACGCCCCCTTCCTGTCAATCTTCTTGCGACCGCCAGTGCGAAGAAAAACTTCGCTAGAACCTGAGCACAACCACAAAGAGCTTTGTGCCCGTACGTCGCGCGTGCGCATTGCGGGTCATACGCATAAATGCATTTTTTTCACCTGATCGCTGCGCTGCGAAAATCGTCAGCGAGCGATCAACTCAGAATGACCCCCATTGACATATACGATAATTACAGTTCCGTACAATAAAATGAACACCACAAAGAGAAGAATTCAGCCTGAGACGTGACAGGACGTACAATGAGGAGGGAAAGTGGACAGACACAGGACGACGAGGGTAGGTGAGCCTGCCCGTGTGAGCTGACACTCTAGAATGAGCGGTGACAGAGACATTAGGGGGGAGGAGAAACAGAGGACTTAGGGATAATTGTGTGAAACCGAGGAGGAAGAGGCTGAGTAGCAGGATGGTAAGTGAATTGTTCTATGAAGAAATGGAAGAATACAGGAGCCCGTTCTCAGAGTACAATAGACGGAGATTAAAGGCAGGGACCGGTTTCATCTTCCCGTAAAGCGCCAAGACAGAGAAACCGTAAATGGATACATCAAGAAACGTTTGATGTTCTACAGAAGTGCATTGTTCCCGATTCTCCGGCAGGCTCCCTGCAGACATTCGCTCACAGCCGTGACGTCTTCCACAGCCACAGCGGCCCCACGGAGCATCTAATGGATGTTATTGTGATATAATCTGCGCCTGACGCTGCGTCACTGTACACTGAAGGGGCCTCCACAAAGTGCTGTGGAATAATAGACTTTAAACTGAAGTCAGACAAAGGATTTAATCCAGTCCCTGACTGTACGTCCAAGACATTACAATCATTTACATGTAATTAGCTTCCCAAGAATATCACATAGACCACTGGCACTAATTTAATCCAGCAGGCAGTAAAGAGCCCTGGTTATTACAGAAGGGGATTGGCGCTGGGCCGGAGGAAGGCGGAGATGGTGGAATTGTTGGACATAATGTACAGAGTCGTGCCACCTGCGTTGTAATACAGGTCCCCGCCGGACGACCTTCACAAGCTGTATTATTAATCCACGCTGTACAGAGTCCGCTCAAAATAGAGCATATATCAATTATACTTTCATTTCATAGGGAACGTGACTCAGAGGACAGTCAGTCCTTCAGAAAGATACACGCTGCTCCCAGCCAACGTCAGCCGCAGGGCCGTAGTCTTCCATGACAGTCGCTTAGTCCATAAAAGCCAGAAAATGCTTTATTGCAAGCACCATAGGCGCAGCGCTCCAGGTACAGGTGACTGCGAGGAACGCCATGCATAAATCACATACTTGTTAAGGTCAATGCTACACATTAAGAGGCCTAGGACATAACTTTTGCGGTCAATCCTCCGACAGCGGGCGGTTTCAGAGGACTGCCGGGTTATTTAAGCATCACAGCAGATTATTATGAGGGCACGGCCGCAGAAATGTCTCGCCCCCTCCATCTCCGTTCACGCAAATATTCCCCACGGCTTTAGATGGTGTTAGTTGTTGTAGCCTATAGGCTACAGTATCTCAGTGGCCGCGCAGGTGCAATAGCAGAAACGTGGTAGTGTAAGCGTGGAACGTGCCGCCCACTTTCCCAGCAAGGGAGTTTTAATGAATGGAGCTGTTAAATCATTTCTAATATCCCCAATAAGAAATATATTTTACAGTTTCTTAATTATTTATATTTGCTACACTGAGAGATGTGTGGCAATTATTCCATTAACATTATGGTCTATGACTAATGGAAAGTAGTGGCTCTAGATACGGGTTAGGTACACAGTAAGAGCTGCGATGATTGTGGAAGAACTGAAAAATGAACAGAAAGATGTCTGTGAATGAAAAGAAACTGCTGTACTGTATATATGCTGAGGTTCTGACCTTCACTACGTACATGCTGAGGTTCTGACCTTCGCTCTATATATGCTGAGGTTCTGACCATCGCTCTATGGCCCTCATTCCGAGTTGTTCGCTCGCTAGCTGCTTTTAGCAGCATTGCACACGCTAGGCCGCCGCCCTCTGGGAGTGAATCTTAGCTTAGCAGAATAGCGAACGAAAGATTTGCAGAATTGCGAATAGAAATTTCTTAGCAGTTTCTGAGTAGCTCGAGACTTACTCCTACACTGCGATCAGCTCAGCCCGTTTCGTTCCTGGTTTGACGTCACAAACACGCCCTGCGTTCGGACAGCCACTCCCCCGTTTCTCCAGACACTCCCGCGTTTTATCCTGGCATGCCTGCGTTTTTCCGCACACTCCCAGAAAACGGTCAGTTTCCGCCCAGAAACACCCACTTCCTGTCAATCACACGCCGATCACTTCAACGATGAAAATTCTTCGTTCTGTCGTGAGTAAATCTACTAAGTTTTGTGCTAAAATACTTAGCGCATGCGCACTGTGTACCATGCGCATTTTCGCCTTAATCGCTCCGTTGCGAAAATCGGCAACGAGCGAACAACTCGGAATGACCCCCTATATATGCTGAGGTTCTGACCTTCACTCTATATATGCTGAGGTTCTGACCTTCACTCTATATATGCTGAGGTTCTGACCTTCACGCTATATATGCTGAGGTTCTGACCTTCACTCTATATATGCTGAGGTTCTGACCTTCACGCTATATATGCTGAGGTGTTGACCTTCACTCTATATATGCCGAGGTTCTGACCTTCGCTCTATATATGCTGAGGTTCTGACCTTCACTCTATATATGCTGAGGTTCTGACCTTCACTCTATATATGCTGAGGTTCTGACCTTCACTCTATATATGCTAAGGTTCTGACCTTCACTCTATATATGCTGAGGTTCTGACCTTCGCTCTATATATGCTGAGGTTCTGATCTATGCTCTATGTATGCTGAGGTTCTGACCTTCGGTCTATATATGCTGAGGGTCTGACCATCGCTCTATATATGCTGAGGTTCTGACCTTCACTCTATATATGCTGAGGTTCTGACCTTCGCTCTATATATGCTGAGGTTCTGACCTTCGCTCTATATATGCTGACGTTCTGACCTTCTCTTTATATATGCTGAGGTTCTGACCTTCACTCTATATATGCTGAGGTTCTGACCTTCACTCTATATATGCTGAGGTTCTGACCTTCTCTCCGTATATGCTGAGGTTCTGACCTTCACTCTATATATGCTGAGGTTCTGGCCTTCACTCTATATATGCTGAGGTTCTGACCTTCACTCTATATATGCTGAGGTTCTGACCATCCCTCTATATATGCTGAGGTTCTGACCTTCACTCTATATATGCTGAGGTTCTGACCTTCACTCTATATATGCTGAGGTTCTGACCTTCACTCTATATATGCTGAGGTTCTGACCTTCACTTTATATATGCTGAGGTTCTGACCTTCTCTCCGTATATGCTGAGGTTCTGACCCTTCACTCTATATATGCTGAGGCTCTGACCTTCGCTCTATATATGCTGAGGTTCTGACCTTCGCTCTATATATTCTGAGGTTCTGACCTTCCCTCTATATATTCTGAGGTTCTGACCTTCCCTCTATATATGCTGAGGTTCTGACCTTCGCTCTATATATGCTGAGGTTCTGACCTTCGCTCTATATAGTCTGAGGTTCTGACCGTCGCTCTATATATTCTGAGGTTCTGACCTTCGCTCTATATAGTCTGAGGTTCTGACCTTCGCTCTATATAGTCTGAGGTTCTGACCTTCGCTCTATATATTCTGAGGTTCTATCCTTCGCTCTATATAGTCTGAGGTTCTGACCTTCGCTCTATATAGTCTGAGGTTCTGACCTTCGCTCTATATATTCTGAGGTTCTGACCTTCGCTCTATATAGTCTGAGGTTCTGACCTTCGCTCTATATATTCTGAGGTTCTGACCTTCGCTCTATATATTCTGAGGTTCTGACCTTCCCTCTATATATTCTGAGGTTCTGACCTTCGCTCTATATATTCTGAGGTTCTGACCTTCCCTCTATATATGCTGAGGTTCTGACCTTCACTCTCTAAGAACAAGTCAATTTGTGTTCTGCTATTCCCCATATTGTACAGTCAATAGCCACACACGTACAGGGATCACTCACCAGTCACACACATACAAAGACCACTCACCAGTCACACTTCTACAAAGACCACTCACCAGTCACACTTCTACAAAGACCATTCACCAGTCACACTTATACAAGACCACTCACCAGTCACACTTATACAATGATCACTCACCAGTCACACATATACAGAGACCACTCACCAGTCACACATATACAATGACCACTCACCAGCCACACATATACAGAGACCACTCACCAGTCACACATATACAATGATCACTCACCAGTCACACATATACAATGACCACTCACCATCCACACATATACAGAGACCACTCACCAGTCACACATATACAGAGACCACTCACCAGCCACACATATACAGAGACCACTCACCAGTCACACATATACAATGACCACTCACCAGCCACACATATACAATGACCACTCACCAGCCACACATATACAGAGACCACTCACCAGCCACACATATACAGAGACCACTCACCAGCCACACATATACAGAGACCACTCACCAGCCACACATATACAAAGACCACTCACCAGTCACACATATACAATGATCACTCACCAGTCACACATATACAATGACCACTCACCAGCCACACATATACAGAGACCACTCACCAGTCACACTTATACAGAGATCACTCACCAGCCATATATACAAACACCACTCACCAGTCACACTTATACAAACACCAATCACCAGTCACACATATACAAAGATCACTCACCAGTCACACATATACAGAGACCACTCACCAGCCACACATATACAGAGACCTCTCACCAGCCACATATATACAAAGACTACTCACCAGTCACACTTATACAAAGACCACTCACCAGACACACTTATACAGAGACCACTCACCAGTCACACATATACAATGACCTCTCACCAGCCTCACATATATAAAGACCACTCACCAGTCACACATATACAGAGACCACTCACCAGTCACACATATACAGAGACCACTCACTAGCCACACATATACAGAGACCACTCACCAGTCACACATTTACAAAGATCTCTGACCAGTCACACATATACAATGACCACTCACCAGCCACACATATACAATGACCACTCACCAGCCATACATATACAATGACCACTCACCAGCCACACATATACAGAGACCACTCACCAGTCACACATTTAGAGACCACTCACCAGCCACACATATACAGAGACCACTCACCAGCCACACATATACAATGATCACTCACCAGCCACACATAAACAGAGACCACTCACCAGCCACACATATACAATGACCTCTCACCAGCCACACATATACAAAGACCTCTCACCAGCCACACATATACAAAGACCACTCACCAGTCACACATTTAGAGACCACTCACCAGTCACACATTTAGAGACCACTCACCAGCCACACATATACAGAGACCACTCACTAGCCACACATACACAATGACCACTTACCACCAGTCACACATATACAATGACCACTCACCAGCCACACATATACAGAGACCACTCACCAGCCACACATATACAATGATCACTCACCAGTCACACATATACAGAGACCACTCACCAGCCACACATATACAGAGACCACTCACCAGCCACACATATACAATGACCACTCACCAGCCACACATATACAGAGACCACTCACCAGCCACACATATACAGAGACCACTCACCAGCCACACATATACAGAGATCACTCACCAGCCACACATATACAGAGACCACTCACCAGCCACACATATACAATGACCACTCACCAGCCACACATATACAATGACCACTCACCAGCCACACATATACAATGACCACTCACCAGCCACACATATACAGAGACCACTCACCAGTCACACATATACAATGACCACTCACCAGCCACACATATACAATGACCACTCACCAGCCACACATATACAGAGACCACTCACCAGCCACACATATACAATGACCACTCACCAGCCACACATATACAATGACCACTCACCAGCCACACATATACAGAGACCAGTCACGCACACATACAGAGACCATGTATGACACAGACACAGACGCACACACGCGTACACACACACACACACACACACACACACACACACACACACACACACACAGCTACAAGTACCACTCACCTCATGGAGACACGTGTACTGAACATGGTACGGTGCTACTTTCTCCTCTCCCTTAATCTCAACATTTATTTGCAAGCGGATAGCCCCGGAGACAGCCGACTTGTCTGTTCTTTTCTCTGAAGAAAGATTAAACACGGGGAGAAATGTTTTACAGGTAAAGAACACAGATTGCTGTCCTGTTGTGGCCAATATCTGACTGAATAAGCCAAGCTCAGCCCAACCAGCAGCTGCCTATTCTTCCATTGCGCAGCGAGAGGAACTTCAAACGCTGATGTACACTTTACACTACAGCAGCACGTGGCGGAACTTGTGCTTTAAATGGAAAACTTAAAGTACATTTCAAGCATTTAGCTTAGCTGCCCTCCTATAAATCATCATTCCTTTTCAAAGACTCTCTGGAGGGAAAACAAGTATGGCTGACAGACAGCCTAATACACATACATTGGTTCTCTGTGTGGGAGGAAATCATAATGCATACAGAGCTCGAAGGAGTGTCCCAAAGCCTCTCTGCTCATTACCTCATGTGCCGTATGACTGTGGTTACCATGGCAGTTAAATGACACTATGAAAATCCTGCAGAATTACCAGCCATTAATGGCAGTCTCAAGAAACGGACAAAGACAGAAATGGTAATTACCGAGCGGCTTCTTCTAGCCTGCCACAGTGATATATGTTAAATAAATAAACAGAACATTTTTCATGGGCCTGCTGATTTAAATCTCAATGATAAATTATAGTCAAGTAATTATATTATCATCAACTGTAATAAAGTGATTCATTAAGCCAACGGTCTCATTAGGAAGAGGCAGAACTCATTTGCATGGCGCAGTGTCAGCAGACTAGAGCACCCTGGGTGTCTGCTTGCAGATGACAACACAAGGAGCGTCTGATGCTAAATCTCGCTAATGAGCCTCGTTTCTTCTTATCGTGCGCTCCAGCACCACTGACAGAATGCCTCAAACTCATGTGTGACCCTGGGCTCCTCCTGACATCCAGAGACACGGAGAATCCAGGTAATTAGCGACACACAGCGCTCCTGTTAGATTCCACAGAAGAGGCAGCAAAAGACGGGCAGTGATGGAGGCTTAGTGACTTTACAGCGGCACTGCAGGATATTTTATCACCAGTCCCTCAGAAGCATAAACACTAAAACGTATGGAAACGTGCTTTCATTGGTATACAGCAACACTCCACGGACGGCTTTCTTCTTAACACCCCCATTAACATAAATACCAAGACTTTTTGCTGAGATACTGAAATGAATCCGCTGATCTGAAGCACTGAGGATGGTGTCAGGCCTCAGCAGTGACTGTAAGGGCTGAATCGCTGCTACAACAGGGACGGGAAGGAGAGAGTAACATAGGGGGGGAGATTAATCAAAGCTTGGAGAATGAGGAAGTGGAGAGAAAGTACCAACCAATCAGCGCCTGTCATTTTTCAAACACAGCTTGTAACATGGCAGTTAGGAGATGATTGGCTGGTACCCCAGGGGGACATGTACCAAGCCGTGGAGGGAGATAATGTGGGAAAGTAGCTCAAATCAACCAATTAGCTTCCAACTGTCATTTATCCAGCACAGTCTATGAAATGACAGTTAGGGGCTGATTGGGTGCTTATGGCAAATTCTCCACTTTATCTGTCTCCAAGCTTTGATAAATCTCCCCCAGTCTTATGTGTTATTATGGGACAGATGTAATTACTTATAAACCCCGTTAATTTTCTAGTTACAGAAGTGCAATGTTCAGTCAAGGACATGACGCCACCTGAAGTGCTGAGGAAGCCACGCGACCCCCAACGGGTGTAGCTTCACGCTTAATATTAGCTGACAACGTGTTGTCTGAACAACAGGATTTGGGGGTTATTCAGGTTGGATTGCAGATCCTGCTAAAAAGCAGAATCTGTAATCCTTTCTTTTGCATGCTGGGGGCCGCCCATCGCATCGCCCAGCACGCTAAATGTCCTGCCCAACGGCTGTGACCGCAATTTAATATTGTGGTCGTAGCAGCTGTGAACGACCCCCTGCCTTTGCAGCCTGGCTGTGAAGGCAGATGGCCCACCAGCACTTTGTCCATCTGAGTGGCTGCGTGTGACGTCACGCAGCCTCCCCTCGAGAACTGCGCCAACCCATCCCTGCGCACAGCCCCCTCTCCAGCAATGAGGCCCCAAGAATGCCTCTGCCTTCCAATCAGGCAGAGGCGAACGCAGCCAATGTGATCCAATCGCATTGGCCGGTCACGCACGTGCAGGATGTGACCTGCACATGTGCGTTGGTGACCTGAATAACTCCCTTTGTCCAGTGTTTGGGAGCAACTGGTCTATTGCCATTTGCTCTCATCCATTACCAGATGTTCATTCCAACCTGCCAGGTAAGTGTAGAGTGTATGCCCAGCTTTACTCTCATTTGGGGACCAAAGCTGATACTGAGCAGCAAAAGATGAGGCTAATCCCCTCCTTGTATTGTGATTATTTACACCAAAGTCACAGTGGGATCACATTTACAGGTAGGGTCGCCCTTTGTGGAGGTCCAGTTTCATTAAAGACCCTGTCCCTGCACGTAAGATGGGAGTTGGGACCCTTCTTGCTACGTCTGATGTGATACTATGGGATACAGCTCATCACATCAGTAATTACAGTGGGGGTCATTCCGAGTTGATCGCTAGCTGCATTCGTTCGCTGTGCAGCGATGAGGCAAAAAAAAAAAAAAAAGGCACTTCTGCGCATGCAACGAACGATGTAGTGTCACACAAGGTCTAGTGAAGTTTTTCAGGCGCACTGCTGGCCGCAGAGTGATTGACAGGAAGAGGGCGTTTCTGGGTGTCTCCTGACCGTTTTCAGGGAGTGTTCAGAAAAACGCAGGCGTGCCAGGAAAAACGCAGGCGTGGCTGTGAGAACGCAGGGCGTGTTTGTGACGTCAAAAACAGGAACTGAACAGTCTGAAGTGATCGCAAGCGCTGAGTAGGTCTGGACCTACTATGAAACTGCACAAAATTATTTTGTAGCCGCTCTGTGAACCTTTCATTCGCACTTCTGCTGAGCTAAAATACACTCAACAGTGGGCGGTGGCATAGGGTTTGCACGGCTACTAAAAACTGCTAGCGAGCGATGAACTCGGAATGACCACCCGTGTCGCTGCACGTAAGATGGGAGTTGGGACCCTTCTTGCTACGTCCGATGTGATACTAGTGGATACAGCTCTTCACATCAGTAAATACAGTGTCTCCATTTCTGCCACTAGATTTCCGCGTACAGCCCCTGCATGACGGATTCACATGCAGTAACAACAACCACAATTCTCAGTGGGATTTATGGCTTTGTACGTATAACTCTAGAACTTTTGGCAATACCAAGAAACAAGAAGTGTGGCTTCCAGTGCCTATTACATATAGTACTCTGTGCGGGATCCCTATAGTCACACTGAGGGGCTGAAATACCCATGACTAACCCATAGCACACTCAGAGTTAATCATGGCACCCTGGTAGGGAGAAGGGGGATTACGCAAAAATATCTAGATCCAAAAGCGATGGTGCTCACCCAGGTTATACCAAACGTCCATCTCTCCACTCAGTGTCCGCACTTCAATGATGGTCTGTCCCAAGAAATCATCCGATTCACGCTTCAACCTCTGCTTTACCCGGGACTTGATGTCATCATCCTCATCCCAGACACGAACCTTGATGCGGTCCGAGGAATTATGGCACTCGCTAGATAACGGAGAGAGGAAGCGGATGGAAATGGTCTGTAACCACGTTATATCACTGTGTGTTTTATGCACAGCCCTCATCAGCTCTATATTAGACTGCATACACTGGTATCTTAGCTGCATGTGTGCAACATGGTGACTGAGCAACAAAACAACAACCACAAAACATACAGTCATTACATTAGTGTTATTATATACAGTAGCTCAATGCGGTCGAGTTACAAAATGTAATATTCTGGTCAGTCCTTGTACAATAACAAGTAGTGATGGCTGGGAACTGGCGTTTCGCTCTGCAGTGTTAGCAGATGAGGGCTAGTCTATATATAATTGCACTGGCTGGCAACTGGCGTTTCGCTCTGCAGAGTTAGCAGATGAGGGCTAGTCTATATATAATTGCACTGGCTGGCAACTGGCGTTTCACTCTGCAAAGTTAGCAGATGAGGGCTAGTCTATATATAATTGCACTGGCTGGCAACTGGCGTTTCGCTCTGCAGAGTTAGCAAATTAAGTATACAATGTGCGCTGGTTGGGTACCGGCGTTTCGCTCTGCAGAGTTAGCAAATTAAGTATACAATGTGCGCTGGTTGGGTACCGGCGTTTCGCTCTGCAGCGTTAGCAAATTAAGTATACAATGGGCCTCATTCCGAGTTGATCGCTCGCTGCCGTTTTTCGCAGCATAGCGATCAGTCTAAAAATCGGCTGTCCTGCGCATGCGTAAAAAACGCAGGCGTCAGGCTTTATATAGCTTGTGTGCTCCCTCCACTTTATATAGCTTGTGTGCACTCTCCACTTTATATAGCTTGTGTGCTCCCTCCACTTTATATAGCTTGTGTGCTCCCTCCACTTTATATAGCTTGTGTGCTCCTCCACTTTATATAGCTTGTGTGCTCCCTCCACTTTATATAGCTTGTGTGCACTCTCCACTTTATATAGCTTGTGTGCACTCTCCACTTTATATAGCTTGTGTGCTCCCTCCACTTTATATAGCTTGTGTGCTCCTCCACTTTATATAGCTTGTGTGCTTCCTCCACTTTATATAGCTTGTGTGCTCCTCCACTTTATATAGCTTGTGTGCTCCCTCCACTTTATATAGCTTGTGTGCACTCTCCACTTTATATAGCTTGTGTGCCCCCTCCACTTTATTTAGCTTGTGTGCTCCCTCCACTTTATGTAGTTTGTGTGCTCCCTCCACTTTATATAGCTTGTGTGCTCCCTCCACTTTATATAGCTTGTGTGCTCCCTCCACTTTATGTAGCTTGTGTGCTCCCTCCACTTTATATAGCTTGTGTGCTCCTCCACTTTATATAGCTTGTGTGCTCCCTCCACTTTATATAGCTTGTGTGCCCCTCCACTTTATATAGCTTGTGTGTCCCTCCACTTTATATAGCTTGTGTGCTCCTCCACTTTATATAGCTTGTGTGCCCCCTCCACTTTATATAGCTTGTGTGCTCCCTCCACTTTATATAGCTTGTGTGCTCCCTCCACTTTATGTAGCTTGTGTGCTCCCTCCACTTTATATAGCTTGTGTGCTCCCTCCACTTTATATAGCTTGTGTGCTCCCTCCACTTTATGTAGCTTGTGTGCTCCCTCCACTTTATATAGCTTGTGTGCTCCCTCCACTTTATATAGCTTGTGTGCCCTCTCCACTTTATATAGCTTGTGTGCACTCTCCACTTTATATAGCTTGTGTGCCCCCTCCACTTTAT
Organism: Pseudophryne corroboree; assembly: GCF_028390025.1. NCBI lineage: Eukaryota > Metazoa > Chordata > Amphibia > Anura > Myobatrachidae > Pseudophryne > Pseudophryne corroboree. Next base: position 23,070,025 of record NC_086444.1, on the reverse strand, counting down.
ATAGCTTGTGTGCTCCCTCCACTTTATGTAGCTTGTGTGCTCCCTCCACTTTATATAGCTTGTGTGCTCCCTCCACTTTATATAGCTTGTGTGCTCCTCCACTTTATATAGCTTGTGTGCCCTCCACTTTATATAGCTTGTGTGCCCCTCCACTTTATATAGCTTGTGTGCTCCTCCACTTTATATAGCTTGTGTGCCCTCCACTTTATATAGCTTGTGTGCTCCCTCCACTTTATATAGCTTGTGTGCCCTCCACTTTATATAGCTTGTGTGCTCCCTCCACTTTATATAGCTTGTGTGCCCCTCCACTTTATATAGCTTGTGTGCCCCTCCACTTTATATAGCTTGTGTGCCCCTCCACTTTATATAGCTTGTGTGCTCCCTCCACTTTATATAGCTTGTGTGCTCCTCCACTTTATATAGCTTGTGTGCTCCCTCCACTTTATATAGCTCGTGTGCTCCCTCCACTTTATATAGCTCGTCCACTTTATATAGCTTGTGTGCTCCTCCACTTTATATAGCTTGTGTGCTCCTCCACTTTATATAGCTTGTGTGCTCCTCCACTTTATATAGCTTGTGTGCCCCTCCACTTTATATAGCTTGTGTGCCCCTCCACTTTATATAGCTTGTGTGCACCTCCACTTTATATAGCTTGTGTGCTCCTCCACTTTATATAGCTTGTGTGCTCCTCCACTTTATATATCTTGTGTGCTCCTCCACTTTATATAGCTTGTGTGCCCTCCACTTTATATAGCTTGTGTGCCCCCTCCACTTTATATAGCTTGTGTGCCCCTCCACTTTATATAGCTTGTGTGCCCCCTCCACTTTATATAGCTTGTGTGCCCCTCCACTTTATATAGCTTGTGTGCCCCCTCCACTTTATATAGCTTGTGTGCCCCTCCACTTTATATAGCTTGTGTGCCTCCTCCACTTTATATAGCTTGTGTGCTCCTCCACTTTATATAGCTTGTGTGCCCTCCACTTTATATAGCTTGTGTGCACTCTCCACTTTATATATCTTGTGTGCTCCCTCCACTTTATATAGCTTGTGTGCTCCTCCACTTTATATAGCTTGTGTGCTCCCTCCACTTTATATAGCTTGTGTGCCCCCTCCACTTTATATAGCTTGTGTGCCCCCTCCACTTTATATAGCTTGTGTGCCCCTCCACTTTATATAGCTTGTGTGCCCCCTCCACTTTATATAGCTTGTGTGCCCCTCCACTTTATATAGCTTGTGTGCCCCCTCCACTTTATATAGCTTGTGTGCCCCTCCACTTTATATAGCTTGTGTGCCTCCTCCACTTTATATAGCTTGTGTGCTCCTCCACTTTATATAGCTTGTGTGCCCCTCCACTTTATATAGCTTGTGTGCTCCTCCACTTTATATAGCTTGTGTGCTCCCTCCACTTTATATAGCTTGTGTGCCCCTCCACTTTATATAGCTTGTGTGCCACTCCACTTAATATAGCTTGTGTGCTCCCTCCACTTTATATAGCTTGTGTGCTCCTCCACTTTATATAGCTTGTGTGCTCCCTCCACTTTATATAGCTTGTGTGCTCCCTCCACTTTATATAGCTTGTGTGCCACTCCACTTTATATAGCTTGTGTGCTCCCTCCACTTTATATAGCTTGTGTGCTCCTCCACTTTATATAGCTTGTGTGCTCCTCCACTTTATATAGCTTGTGTGCTCCTCCACTTTATATAGCTTGTGTGCTCCTCCACTTTATATAGCTTGTGTGCTCCTCCACTTTATATAGCTTGTGTGCTCCCTCCACTTTATATAGCTTGTGTGCCCCTCCACTTTATATAGCTTGTGTGCTACTCCACTTTATATAGCTTGTGTGCCCCCTCCACTTTATATAGCTTGTGTGCTCCTCCACTTTATATAGCTTGTGTGCTCCCTCCACTTTATATAGCTTGTGTGCCCCTCCACTTTATATAGCTTGTGTGCACTCTCCACTTTATATAGCTTGTGTGCTCCCTCCACTTTATATAGCTTGTGTGCTCCTCCACTTTATATAGCTTGTGTGCTTCCTCCACTTTATATAGCTTGTGTGCTCCTCCACTTTATATAGCTTGTGTGCTCCCTCCACTTTATATAGCTTGTGTGCACTCTCCACTTTATATAGCTTGTGTGCCCCCTCCACTTTATTTAGCTTGTGTGCTCCCTCCACTTTATGTAGTTTGTGTGCTCCCTCCACTTTATATAGCTTGTGTGCTCCCTCCACTTTATATAGCTTGTGTGCTCCCTCCACTTTATGTAGCTTGTGTGCTCCCTCCACTTTATATAGCTTGTGTGCTCCTCCACTTTATATAGCTTGTGTGCTCCCTCCACTTTATATAGCTTGTGTGCCCCTCCACTTTATATAGCTTGTGTGTCCCTCCACTTTATATAGCTTGTGTGCTCCTCCACTTTATATAGCTTGTGTGCCCCCTCCACTTTATATAGCTTGTGTGCTCCCTCCACTTTATATAGCTTGTGTGCTCCCTCCACTTTATGTAGCTTGTGTGCTCCCTCCACTTTATATAGCTTGTGTGCTCCCTCCACTTTATATAGCTTGTGTGCTCCCTCCACTTTATGTAGCTTGTGTGCTCCCTCCACTTTATATAGCTTGTGTGCTCCCTCCACTTTATATAGCTTGTGTGCCCTCTCCACTTTATATAGCTTGTGTGCACTCTCCACTTTATATAGCTTGTGTGCCCCCTCCACTTTATATAGCTTGTGTGCTCCCTCCACTTTATGTAGCTTGTGTGCTCCCTCCACTTTATATAGCTTGTGTGCTCCCTCCACTTTATATAGCTTGTGTGCTCCTCCACTTTATATAGCTTGTGTGCCCTCCACTTTATATAGCTTGTGTGCCCCTCCACTTTATATAGCTTGTGTGCTCCTCCACTTTATATAGCTTGTGTGCCCTCCACTTTATATAGCTTGTGTGCTCCCTCCACTTTATATAGCTTGTGTGCCCTCCACTTTATATAGCTTGTGTGCTCCCTCCACTTTATATAGCTTGTGTGCCCCTCCACTTTATATAGCTTGTGTGCCCCTCCACTTTATATAGCTTGTGTGCCCCTCCACTTTATATAGCTTGTGTGCTCCCTCCACTTTATATAGCTTGTGTGCTCCTCCACTTTATATAGCTTGTGTGCTCCCTCCACTTTATATAGCTCGTGTGCTCCCTCCACTTTATATAGCTCGTCCACTTTATATAGCTTGTGTGCTCCTCCACTTTATATAGCTTGTGTGCTCCTCCACTTTATATAGCTTGTGTGCTCCTCCACTTTATATAGCTTGTGTGCCCCTCCACTTTATATAGCTTGTGTGCCCCTCCACTTTATATAGCTTGTGTGCACCTCCACTTTATATAGCTTGTGTGCTCCTCCACTTTATATAGCTTGTGTGCTCCTCCACTTTATATATCTTGTGTGCTCCTCCACTTTATATAGCTTGTGTGCCCTCCACTTTATATAGCTTGTGTGCCCCCTCCACTTTATATAGCTTGTGTGCCCCTCCACTTTATATAGCTTGTGTGCCCCCTCCACTTTATATAGCTTGTGTGCCCCTCCACTTTATATAGCTTGTGTGCCCCCTCCACTTTATATAGCTTGTGTGCCCCTCCACTTTATATAGCTTGTGTGCCTCCTCCACTTTATATAGCTTGTGTGCTCCTCCACTTTATATAGCTTGTGTGCCCCCTCCACTTTATATAGCTTGTGTGCTCCTCCACTTTATATAGCTTGTGTGCTCCTCCACTTTATATAGCTTGTGTGCTCCTCCACTTTATATAGCTTGTGTGCTCCTCCACTTTATATAGCTTGTGTGCTCCTCCACTTTATATAGCTTGTGTGCTCCCTCCACTTTATATAGCTTGTGTGCCCCTCCACTTTATATAGCTTGTGTGCTACTCCACTTTATATAGCTTGTGTGCTACTCCACTTTATATAGCTTGTGTGCTCCTCCACTTTATATAGCTTGTGTGCTCCCTCCACTTTATATAGCTTGTGTGCCCCTCCACTTTATATAGCTTGTGTGCTACTCCACTTTATATAGCTTGTGTGCTCCCTCCACTTTATATAGCTTGTGTGCTCCCTCCACTTTATATAGCTTGTGTGCCCCTCCACTTTATATAGCTTGTGTGCACTCTCCACTTTATATAGCTTGTGTGCTCCCTCCACTTTATATAGCTTGTGTGCCTCCTCCACTTTATATAGCTTGTGTGCCTCCTCCACTTTATAACTTGTGTGCCCCTCCACTTTATATAGCTTGTGTGCTCCTCCACTTTATATAGCTTGTGTGCTCCCTCCACTTTATATAGCTTGATCCTGTGCTTCTGCAATTTATACATTTGATAGACTGTGCTCCTTTGTCCTTTATGTAGCCTCTTACAGTTAGTAAGTGCGAGTGATACATAAACACTGTGGCACAGGGCAGTAGTATATACACGGCACTGGTTACGCTGTCACTGTATCAGGTCCTGGAATGTGTCCTGGTCCTGATCTAACTTCACAATCCGTTGCCGAGCAACAGGAGGAGAAACATATCCGCACAACTAGGTTAGAGGATGCGACACGTTCCAATAGTCATTTAAATATTCCATTAATTAACAGAAAGAGCGCTGTAACTTACTCACTCAGAGAGTCAATCACTGCAACTACAGAGCCCCACGTCTTATATATACACGCCCGCAATCTTACGTTCATCTTCAACGCCAAACGGAGGCAGCCACAAACACACGCCAGAGGGTATATGAAGTAACACCGTAACACTATACTGCAAGGGCTTTAATATGGAAAATGGGGGGAAATAAAAGGAGCGAGAACTCTTATAAAGGACTTTCCCCTCCCCACCAGATACAGACCTCCTGTCTCAGCATCCTGTCTAAGTGGGACACAGTGATACACACTGTCTCATCAGATGCAATAACCGGTGGCTGCAGGTCCTCTCATTACCTCCTATCATCGTCCTCCTCACAGGCTCAGGAGGATATGGATCAACATGATGGCACTAGAACAGACAGCCTGGGCAGAGCCTGTAGCTATTGTACCATCTCCAGTCACTGATTATACATCGCACAAAGCGACTGCAAGATACGGACAACATCCAAATGTTTCCTGGTAAACTGCTGCAGAACCGCCTGGCAGTGGGGCTACGGCTATAGCAGAGATATAACACCGTGCAGGTATAAGCGCTTCCCAAGCACACGTTACAGACCCTAAGACTATCCCGGCTGCAAGAAAGCACAGATAACAGTGTATATATATGTATATATATATATATATATATATATATATGTATATACACACACACATACATATATACACACATATATATATATATATATATATATATACACACACACACACACACGCTGGGCTATTGCTGACATAATCAGCACAGGTGTTCCGGAACCGCCAGTCAGCCAGCGTGCGGTGGGTAAGCGGCATGGATTGTAACTTCAGCCCAGAAGCTACCGCTGCGGCACAGCCAGCTAACACCAATGACGGGCTCCCATCTATCAATGTGGATTGTGGCTTTCTGTGGGTGTGTGTGCAGATTTCCAGCAATATTCACTCTTATATTTCTGTATTTGCATCGTTTTATACATTAAGTGACAGATTGACATGCTATAGTAACATCCACCCTCACAACACATATTTCCATGCAACCCACCCACCCAGGCGTTCCTCAACCTGTTCTTCTAGAAACGTATCAGAGACTTGTACAGGCAGTCTGTGTGTTAGGAAAGCTTTATGGGATATTAATAAATGCACCAGATCCTGTGCCAGCAGAAAAATCACTGTGTGCCCAGACACAGGGCGAGACACCACCAACTTCTCTGACATGCCACGGAGCAGCCAGGGCACAAATGCACAAGTACACTGCAGTATAATGTAGTTGTGTGGAAAACTAAGGGGGACGTTCAGTGAAGTGTGAGCTGCCACGCACAGTGTTACCGCAGCTACACTGATGTCGCTGAAAGTAATGTAATAGGAGCTTTGTCAGAAAGCTGGCATGACTGCGGGCAGATTTACTAAGCCCCTGTCCCAGGCACAGGAGAGATGATGGACAGGACACTGATACACCCGTCAGGAGACACCTGGGGACTGGCGTCTCCGCCATTACGCAGGGACTGAGCGCTGGAGCAGGAGAGCGGATTCCTGATGAAGTGCGGTCCCAGCGCTACGAGCGGTGTATAAATACACCATCTTATGACACTAATTGCAGGACAGAGAAATCCTAATTCCAGTACATTTTTAGTATGTGCTACAATCGCACAAGGGATCATTAGTGGTTTTGATGTCGCTCTGCAAATAGCGGGTGTGAACGGAGCACAATGGAAAATTACAGCTAATCAGAGACAATGACTGGTGCTTCAGATGAAAGGTCTGGGGAGAAATGCAGCGTTTAGCGCCAGTTATGTCTCTGCGGAGGGAGAGCAGATGGCTGGGGCTTTGTACTCGCATTATATCTTTTCCTTTACACCAAAGGGTAACACAAGACCCCGGGGTACACGCTCTCGTCTGGGACGTCTGTATTTCATATATTATCAGTGGTTTTATGCCCTTCTTATACATCTCCGTCCTGCCGGAACGCAGCTATTCTGCTAACCCAGGACAGGATAGAAAGACTCTATAACTAAGAGAAACAACTTCATCCCCGGAATAATTAGGTGACATAAACTATTGACAGGAGAACAAGGTCCATGGGGAAGGGGTGTTTTATTCCGGGAGTGCCCAGCTCTGACCCCCTCTGGGGCGTGGAAACTGGTGCACTAATGGACAAGCTGTGAGCTGTGCAAGGACAGAAATGTATCACATATAAAGTGAAGTTGCCCATAGCAACCAGTCATTTATCTAGATGACAGTAAGAAGAGGACTTTGTCGTTATGGGCCTCTTTATAAGGTTTGATACATATCCCTGTGAGAGGGACACTTAATCCAGGTCAGATACACCAGAGATAAAATACTCGACCTAGAGGAGGCGCTGTATCCCACGGTCCAGTGTGCCCCATTGGGATGAGAGAACACGTGAGTGTATATGGGTTTCTCGCTGTCTGCAGAGTGTGGCTGCTGTAGGGACCAATGATGACACTTCATCTGAAGAAGGAGTGAAACCTGTATTCTATCCCATAATGTCAACCTAATCTGCCTGCACTGTATCACCTCAAAATACACAACCATAAATACTCACTCATGCAATCTCAAATGCTATTGTTTCCTGCTTTTCTTACTTCACCATTAAGCTGGAATTTGTTTTAAGGAGGTTCTACTACAACTCGTGTTCCTTGTGCAAAACTGATCTGTTGGGAAGACTAAGCATTTGGTGTTGGCTTGTTTCAAGATTAACCTACCTGATCGCCAGTCGCCAAGCTCTTTGCTGATCACATTACTGAGAAGGGGAGTAGGAACAAAGGGTATTTGAGCGTTATGAATGAGCTTGTTGAGAAAAGGGCCATTCCAAAGACCCCTCTGCTCAAATAACGTGACTGTGGCTGCCTTGGTGATCACAGAACACCATGCTAGTAATGTAAATTATTAATAGTCACTTTAATGAAAACAATAAGGAAAATAAAAGAATTCAACTAAGAGGAGTCATAGTAATAAACAAACATGTTTATTATTGTCAGGGCACCCATCTTCGTGGGTATGCAGCCTATCCACTCACTAGGAATCAGTGACATCACTGAGAGAGAAGCCTATCAATTCACTACGGACCAGTGACATCACTGAGAGTGCAGCCTATCCACTCACTAGGAACCAGTGACATCACTGAGAGTGAAGCCTATCCAGTCACTAGGGACCAGTGACATCACTGAAAGTGCAGCCTATCCAGTCACTAGGAGCCAGTGACATCACTAAGAATGCAGCCTATCCAGTCACTAGGAACCAGAGGCATCACTGAAAGTGCAGCCTATCCAGTCACTAGGAGCCAGTGACATCACTAAGAGTGCAGCCTATCCAGTCACTAGGAACCAAAGACATCTATGAGAGAGCAGCCTATCCAGTCACTAGGAACCAGAGACATCTATGAGAGAGCAGCCTAACCAGTCACTAGGAACCAGTGACATCATTGAGAGTGCAGCCTATCCAGTCACTAGGAGCCAGTGACATCACTGAGAGTGCAACCTATCCAGTCACTAGGAGCCAGAGACATCACTAAGAGTGCAGCCTATCCAGTCAAAAGGAACCAGCATTATCACAGAGAGTGCAGCCTTATAACAGGGGCAATGGATTCAGAGAGTCCAGTGAGTAATACTCTCAAAGATACTGTAATAATGTAATTCTGTAAGTGGGTGAGTATTTTTTCTTGAGTACTGAACAAACACAACACACTAGCCAAACTCTGCTCTTAAAAAAGGGCACTGAATTGTCCACAATAAAATTTTCAAGCACCACAAAAGATGGATGTATAAACTTTGTTTGACACCACAATCTTTCTGCATCAGTATAACAGGAAAAGGCCATCAGTAATCTGTGCTTCTGGGGACCCTGCTCCTTCCACTATACAACGCTCAGTCTGTGGCTTCCTGCCGCCTCCATTCCCCTCCTCACATCATGTCACTGCCCCTGTCACATGCAGCCCTGTCCTCACTGACACATCACTCATCTCCTGATATACTCTGTGCTGCTGGGGACCCTGCTCCTCCCACTATATAACTCCCAGTCTGTGGCTTCCTGCTGCCTCCATTCCCCTCCTCACATCATATCACTGCCCCTGTCACATGCATCCCTGTCGTCACTGACACATCACTCATCTCCTGATATACTCTGTGCTGCTGGGGGACCCTGCTCCTCCCACTATATAACTCTCAGTCTGTGGCTTCCTGCTGCCTCCATTCCCCTCCTCACATCATGTCACTGCCCCTGTCACATGCAGCCCTGTCCTCATTGACACATCCCTCATCTCCTAATATACTCTGTGCTGCTGGGGACCCTGCTCCTCCCACAATATAACTCACAGTCTGTGGCTTCCTGCTGCCTCCATTCCCCTCCTCAGATCATGTCACTGCCCCTGTCACATGCAGCCCTGTCCTCACTGACACATCACTCATCTCCTGATAAACTCTGTGCTGCTGGGGGACCGGGTTCCTCCCACTATATAACTCTCAGTCTGTGGCTTCCTGCTGCCTCCATTCCCCTCCTCAGATAATGTCACTGCCCCTGTCACATGCAGCCCTGTCCTCACTGACACATCACTCATCTCCTGATATACTCTGTGCTGCTGGAGACTCTGCTCCTCCCACTATATAACTCTCAGAATGTGGCTTCCTGCCGCCTCCATTCCCCTCCTCACATCATGTCACTGCCCCTGTCACATGCAGCCCTGACTCACTGACACATCCCTCATCTCCTAATATACTCTGTGCTGCTGGGGACCCTGCTCCTCCCACAATATAACTGTCAGTCTGTGGCTTCCTGCTGCCTCCATTCCCCTCCTCAGATAATGTCACTGCCCCTGTCACATGCAGCCCTGTCCTCACTGACACATCACTCATCTCCTGATATACTCTGTGCTGCTGGGGACCCTGCTCCTCCCACTATATAACTCTCAGTCTGTGGCCTCCTGCTGCCTCCATTCACCTCCTCACATCATGTCACTGCCCCTGTCACATGCAGCCCTGTCCTCACTGACACATCACTCATCTCCTGATATACTCTGTGAGTTATATTGGTGGAGGAGCATGGTACACAGCAGCACAGAGTATATCAGGAGATGAGTGATGTGTCAGTGAGGACAGGGCAGCATGTGACAGGGGCAGTGACATGATGTGAGGAGGGGAATGGAGGCAGCAGGAAGCCACAGACTGTGAGTTATATTGGTGGAGGAGCATGGTACCCAGCAGCACAGTCTGTGGCTTCCTGCTGCCTCAATTCCCATCCTCACATCATGTCACTGCCCCTGTCACATGCAGCACTGCCCTCACTGACACATCACTCATCTCCTGATACACTCTGTGCTGCTGGGGATCCTGCTCCTCCCACTATATAACTCTCAGTCTGTGGCTTCCTGCTGCCTCAATTCCCATCCTCACATCATGTCACTGCCCCTGTCACATGCAGCCCTGTCCTCACTGACACATCACTAATCTCCTGATATACTCTGTGCTGCTGTGGACCCTGCTCCTCCCACTATATAACTCTCAGTCTGTGTTTTCCTGCTGCCTCCATTCCCCTCCTCACATCATGTCACTGCCCCTGTCACATGCAGCCCTGTCCTCACTGACACATCACTCATCTCCTGATATACTCTGTGCTGCTGTGGACCCTGCTCGTCCCACTATATATCTCTCAGTCTGTGGCTTCCTGCTGCCTCCATTCCCCTCCTCACATCATGTCACATGCAGCCCTGTCCTCACTGACACATCACTCATCTCCTGATATACTCTGTGCTGCTGGGTACCATGCTCCTCCCACTATATAACTCTCAGTATGTGGCTTCCTGCTGCCTCCATTCCCCTCCTCACATCATGTCACTGCCCCTGTCACATGCAGCCCTGTCCTCACTGACACATCACTCCTCTCCTGATATACTCTGTGCTGCTGGGGACCCTGCTCCTCCCACTATATAACTCTCAGTCTGTGGCTTCCTGCTGCCTCCATTCCCCTCCTCACATCATGTCACTGCCCCTGTCACATGCAGCCCTGTCCTCACTGACACATCACTCATCTCCTGATATACTCTGTGCTGCTGGGTACCATGCTCCTCCCACTATATAACTCTCAGTATGTGGCTTCCTGCTGCCTCCATTCCCCCCCTCACATCATGTCACTGCCCCTGTCACATGCAGCCCTGTCCTCACTGACACATCACTCATCTCCTGATATACTCTGTGCTGCCATGTAACCCTGCTCCTTCCAGCATACATCTGTTTTATTTCATAACCCAATATTATCAGGTAATCACTGCGTCCCAGACATTCCTGAAATACTCTGCACTATTGTCTGAATGTTTACAGATTATCCTGTTTCCACGCACTTCAAAAACGGAAGACATTCTAGCAGTAAGTTGTGGCTAGTGCACAGTACAGGCAGCCTGGGTTACATATTATGTAAACCCTCTAGAATAGGAAGTTACAATATAAAGGAGACTGAGCAAACAAAGGGACAGAAGCCTCCGACATACTATACACTAGCATCATCTTACCCAGCGGCAGTCAGGGAATATACAGATACCGGTGTAATGCGATGTGTTGGCAGCCTAAGGCCCGTGACTAAGCAATGAGGCCTCCTTACATCAGATCTGAGCTTAGCGAGGGATTAAACTGCGATACGAGCTGCCGACGTGCCGCACACACACAGCTCCTCGCAGTGCCCGGGGCCCTTCTCTCAGATAGCAGAGTGCCGCTACTGAGCCCCCGAATCACCACACTCTACTCCAGAGACAGCGGAACCCTCGCTGTGTCCTCATTATCAGACGCACACAGCCATAATGACGGAACATACAAATTACACAGAAGCTTTGGAATGGTGTGTGCAGCTCCATATACATTACCCTGAATTTATTGCATTAGAGAAAAAAACCTGATCTATGGGCCTAATTCAGACCTGATCGCAGCAGCAAATTTGTTAGCAGTTGGGCAAAACCATGGGGGTAATTCTGAGTTGATCGCAGCAGTAAGTTTGTTAGCAATTGGGCAAAACCATGTGCACTGCAGGGGGGGCAGATATAACATGTGCAGAGAGAGTTAGATTTGGGTGGGGTGTGTTTAAACTGAAATCTAAACTGCAGTGTAAAAATAAAGCAGTCAGTATTTACCATAAACAGAAACATAATAACCCACACTAATCAATGAGGCTGCCTGTACTTCTGCCCCCAAGGAACCATTACTCGCCCTTCTGACCAACCCTATACAATCTGGTAATATCTGCTGATACATTACTCGGACACACATCTGCTGATACATTACTCGGAGACACATCTGCTGATACATTACTCGGAGACACATCTGCTGATACATTACTCGGACACACATCTGCTGATACATTACTCGGACACACATCTGCTGATACATTACTCGGACACACATCTGCTGATACATTACTCGGACACACATCTGCTGATACATTACTCGGAGACACATCTACTGATACATTACTCGGAGACACATCTGCTGATACATTACTCGGACACGCATCTGCTGATACATTACTCGGACACGCATCTGCTGATACATTACTCGGACACGCATCTGCTGATACATTACTCGGACACACATCTGCTGATACATTACTCGGAGACACATCTACTGATACATTACTCGGAGACACATCTGCTGATACATTACTCGGACACACATCTGCTGATACATTACTCGGAGACACATCTGCTGATACATTACTCGGAGACACATCTGCTGATACATTACTCAGACACACATCTGCTGATACATTACTCGGAGACACATCTGCTGATACATTACTCTGACACACACCTGCTGATACATTACTCGGAGACACATCTGCTGATACATTACTCGGACACACATCTGCTGATACATTACTCGGACACACATCTGCTGATACATTACTCGGACACACATCTGCTGATACATTACTCGGAGACACATCTGCTGATACATTACTCGGACACACATCTGCTGATACATTACTCAGACACACATCTGCTGATACATTACTCGGAGACACATCTGCTGATACATTACTCTGACACACACCTGCTGATACATTACTCGGAGACACATCTGCTGATACATTACTCGGACACACATCTGCTGATACATTACTCGGACACACATCTGCTGATACATTACTCGGAGACACATCTGCTGATACATTACTCGGAGACACATCTGCTGATACATTACTCAGACACACATCTGCTGATACATCACTCGGACACACATCTGCTGATACATTACTCGGAGACACATCTGCTGATACATTACTCGGACACACATCTGCTGATACATTACTCGGAGAAACATCTGCTGATTAATTACTCGGAGACACATCTGCTGATACATTACTCGGAGACACATCTGCTGATACATTACTCAGACACACATCTGCTGATACATTACTCAGAGACACATCTGCTGATACATTACTCGGAGACACATCTGCTGATACATTACTCGGAGACACATCTGCTGATACATTACTCAGACACACATCTGCTGATACATTACTCGGAGACACATCTGCTGATACATTACTCGGAGACACATCTGCTGATACATTACTCGGAGACACATCTGCTGATACATTACTCAGACACACATCTGCTGATACATTACTCGGACACACATCTGCTGATACATTACTCGGAGACACATCTGCTGATACATTACTCGGACACACATCTGCTGATACATTACTCGGACACACATCTGCTGATACATTACTCGGAGACACATCTGCTGATACATTACTCGGACACACATCTGCTGATACATTACTCGGACACACATCTGTTGATACATTACTCGGAGACACATCTGCTGATACATTACTCAGACACACATCTGCTGATACATTACTCGGACACACATCTGCTGATACATTACTCTGAGAAACATCTGCTGATACATTACTCGGACACACATCTGCTGATACATTACTCGGAGACACATCTGCTGATACATTACTCTGACACATCTGCTGATACATTACTCGGACACACATCTGCTGATACATTACTGAGACACACATCTGCTGATACATTACTCTGACACATCTGCTGATACATTACTCGGACACATCTGCTGATACATTACTCAGACACACATCTGCTGATACATTACTCGGACACACATCTGCTGATACATTACTCGGAGACACATCTGCTGATACATTACTCGGAGACACATCTGCTGATACATTACTCGGAGACACATCTGCTGATACATTACTCGGACACACATCTGCTGATACATTACTCGGAGAAACATCTGCTGATACATTACTCGGAGACACATCTGCTGATACATTACTCGGAGACACATCTGCTGATACATTACTCAGACACACATCTGCTGATACATTACTCGGACACACATCTGCTGATACATTACTCGGAGACACATCTGCTGATACATTACTCGGAGACACATCTGCTGATACATTACTCAGACACACATCTGCTGATACATTACTCTGACACATCTGCTGATACATTACTCGGACACACATCTGCTGATACATTACTCGGAGACACATCTGCTGATACATTACTCGGAGACACATCTGCTGATACATTACTCGGAGAAACATCTGCTGATACATTACTCTGACACATCTGCTGATACATTACTCGGAGACACATCTGCTGATACATTACTCGGAGACACATCTGCTGATACATTACTCGGACACACATCTGTTGATACATTACTCGGACACACATCTGCTGATACATTACTCGGACACACATCTGCTGATACATTACTCGGACACACATCTGTTGATACATTACTCGGACACACATCTGCTGATACATTACTCGGAGACACATCTGCTGATACATTACTCAGACACATCTGCTGATACATTACTCGGAGACACATCTGCTGATACATTACTCAGACACACATCTGCTGATACATTACTCGGAGACACATCTGTTGATACATTACTCGGACACACATCTGCTGATACATTACTCGGAGACACATCTGCTGATACATTACTCGGACACACATCTGCTGATACATTACTCTGACACATCTGCTGATACATTACTCGGAGACACATCTGCTGATACATTACTCGGAGAAACATCTGCTGATACATTACTCGGAGACACATCTGCTGATACATTACTCGGAGAAACATCTGCTGATACATTACTCTGAGACACATCTGCTGATACATTACTCAGACACACATCTCCTGATACATTACTCTGACACATCTGCTGATACATTACTCGGAGACACATCTGCTGATACATTACTCGGAGACACATCTGCTGATACATTACTCGGAGACACATCTGCTGATACATTACTCGGAGACACATCTGCTGATACATTACTCGGAGACACATCTGCTGATACATTACTCGGAGACACATCTGCTGATACATTACTCAGACACAATGTAACGCAGGTGCCTCCCTGCACTGCAGAACGGAAGGGTCGGCATCACCGTCTGTGCAAGTGGTGACCAGGAACATTTAGAATATAGCGTCTACAGTATCAATCACCAATCATCACACAGTTACAGTATTCCATACAGCTGGGGAACCTTGGTGTCGCTATAGCAGCTGGTCACTACTACTAGAACCATATTGGGAGGAGGGAGGGGTGGGGTGTATTAAGCCTTGGAGAGAGATAAAGTTGAGAAGTTGCTCAAAGCAACCAATATTCTGAACATATTACCCGTAAGACGACCACCGCCAATATGTATGGGGATGAGCCCGCTGCTCGGAGCACAGTGGGATCTATTCTGGGTGGAGGAAGGGCCGCATGGGGCCACCCTGGACTCATATGTCCAAATACATTGCGCCCCAAGTAAAGATAACGCCACTGTGCTGACGCGATATGTGGTCATTGGAAGTAATGTCCCCAATTATATTACACTTTGTTTCACTGTTTATCTGCTGTTACAAATAACGAGACAGACAGAAAAGACAATCATCCCGTGGTGTCACACATAGCACGGGCCGACGGTGCGCAACTTACAAGTGGAATTTCTCCTCCCACACCGGATTCAGGTTCCCGTATATCGTCTTCGTTCTCTTCTTGGTCTTTCCCACTTGTACAGTGACATAGGGATCGCTGGAGCCGGTCTTGTCTTTGGCTTGTAGGCCCTGAGCGCACAGAACTGGGGGGGTGGGGGAGGAAAGATCTGTGTGAGGTCGCCCCATGTACGGGTGTCAGGCATATATATTAGCGCTACAAGAAATTATATAAACAACACCATATATATGTATACTGGAAGTCCAATGTTCTGGTCTTCCAGTATATCAAATATATATATATATATATATATATATATATATATATAAAACACCTCCAGCAAATTGAATCAGTGGGCGCTCTCAATCACTTTAACTGGTTACCAACTAAAAATTGACGATTATGGCTTTACGCAATTTATTAAAAGCAAAGTATTGCCCAATCTAGACAGAGGTAACCCTTTTTCACAATTACAGATCACAATATATGTCAAATGTACAATAGTGTAGGGTTTCTTTTCTCTCTGTCTTCAACCCTGACGCGTTTCGTCTTTCGTGGACTTCTTCAGAGGGATGGTCAACACAGCAAATGGTCAGTCCATGAAGCAACCATATATGAATTCAATGGGTTGAAACACTCTAATGCTCAAAAATGTTGAACACTTTAGACTAAATAAGCAAAGGACCTCTTTCCAAAAAACATGCTGGTCCAAATGGTAAATGGGTAAACATCCCAGTAGTAGTTCCTATGTGCTCTCCCAAGTGCAAGGTGAGTTGCACTTGGGAGAGCACATAGGAACTACTGCTGTATCTGTGGCCTATTTCTCTCACACATCATTATTTTGAGGCTCACCCAAAGTGGGATATTTACCCATTTACCATTTGGACCAGCATGTTTTTTGGAAAGAGGTCCTTTGTTAATTTAGTCTAAAGTATTCAAAATTTTTGAGCATTAGAGTGTTTCAACCCATTGAATTCATATATGGTTGCTTCATGGACTTACCATTTGCTGTGTTGACCATCTCTCTGAAGAAGTCCACGACGGACGAAACGCATCAGGGTTGAATAAAGAGAGAAAAGAAACCCTACACTATTGTACATTTGACATATATTGTGATCTGTAATTGTGAAAAAGGGTTACCTCTGTCTAGATTGGGCAATACTTTGCTTTTAATAAATTGTGTAAAGCCATAATCATTTGGTCAATTTTTAGTTGGTAACCAGTTAAAGTGATTGAGAGCGCCCACTGATTCAATTTGCTGGAGGTGTTGTTTTGTATGGTCCACACTAACAGGAGGATCGAATTGGAGGGCTGCCGCACCAGCGCAGTAATTAGGTACAATTGTGTTTTGATATATATATATAATACAAAGTAACATATAAGGATCATACAATGGGCAGCGCAATATGGCACGCGAGCCCAGTCTATACCATTCCCTTTACATTTGCCCCAAATACCCCGGCATCCCCGCGCCCCCATACCGTACAGCTGACATAATACGGGTAATGCCGGGACAGTGGCAGAAGGAAATCTGGGCCCCAGTATATAGCTACATATCTAGTGCGGACATTTACAGGACAGAAGCAAGGTTCTCCTCTGCCGCAGACCAGGCGCTGCGGCAGACTCACCGGTGATGGTGATCTTGGCGGACCACTTTGATGTGCCGTCCAGTACGCTTTGCTTCACAGTCTTCATCTGCTGCGCGTGGGCCACTTTGCCCACATTAAAGACGTCTCGGATGACGTCAAAGATCTCTGGCTTGTTCCTCTCCCTGATCTTCATTCGGTCCTTCATTGCCATGATGATATTCTGAGTGCGGTCCTCTGCGCCGTGCTTGGAGCTCTTCTCAGCAGCACCTGCGGAGCACATGACACATGGAGACCAGCAATATAAACGGAATATACAGCGACAAGTGAATGGCCGCCCCGCGCCCGGTACTTTGTTTCATAGAGAACCTCTATCTTTGCTGCAAGTCCGTCTCTGTCATTTCTCAGTGACTGTGCCCTCAGGAGAATACCGTACCCCTCTGCGCGTATTTATTGCATGTTCCGATCTATTGTGAAACACCTGGAGGTGCGTTATAGCACATGTAATGAATCGCTGCATATTAACCAGCTACATAGTGAGAATGAGATCGGCTGCTCACTGATGGGGCAAACACAGCCAAGAATACGCTACACTGGGGCAAAGCCGCTGCGAGGTGTAACAAAGGATGGTGTCTCCCTAATGGAGGAAATGGATCTAATCCTCGGGGCCACTCTTGCTGCAGTCCTACTACCGAAAGGTCTATAGGGAAAATAAAACAACCTACAGTACATTAGCACAGAAGTGTAGATTGTTTTATTACAACCTACATTAGAATTCCTATCTGTATGACTTACTTGCCCACACCAGCTTATCTGTTACCTACTTGGCTGATGTATAGCAAACCGAAGACAAATTCCTAGTATACGCAAGTATACCTGGCCAATAAATCTCATTTTGAAGACGCCTTCCAGCATTTTATCAGAGATACAACACTTTTGACAGGACTTAGCAACACTGGCCCTGATTCAGGTTTGTAAGTAGAGCAAATGATCAAGCAACTTTGCAAAACCATGTGCACTGCAGGGGACAGATGTAACATGTGCAGAAAGAGTTAGATTTGAGTGGGTTATATTGTTTCTGTGCAGTGTAAATACTGGCTGCTTTATTTTTACACTGCACTTTAGATTTCAGTTTGCACACACCCCACACAAATCTAACTCTCTCTGAACATGTTACATCTGCCCCACCTGCAGTGCACATGGTTTTGTCCAGTCTCTTGCTTTTGTGCTTTACTTACAAATCTGAATCAGGCGCACTGATTGTGGTTATGTTCTCTGTTTCTTAGGCCCTGACCTTTTGCACCTGTTTCTAATTCGAGACAGAAAGTCAAAATATATGTAATCCCTTTCTTTGGCCCTGCTCTCCGTGATCTACTAAAAACAACTTTGGGGTTCCTCTAGAACAGTGGTTCACACGTGGGTGCTGCGGGGCACTTTTAGCGGTGCCACCTTTGGGTGGTCCTACATCAAATCAAATTTTTGGTCATTGTGACTGGACAAACAGAAGTGCAAACCTTTCCACCATCAGAGAAATGGATAACCGGTAAGCACAATGTACTTCATTTAATGATATCTGATAATGTTCTATGCCATTCTGAGAGGCCCTTATTGCAATACTGGTGGCAAGCCACCCCCTATCCAGCCTTGACCCCTATCACTGCAGGCTTTGGAGCACCCCGGAACCTGGCTATACAGTGTTATTATATGTGAGCTATGTCTGCTGTCCTGATACAGTATATCACATTATAACCCACACGCTTTCTTCATATAAGCTGGAACCCCTGGATAATAGACATGTGGCTACACTAGCCCAGGCCGCAGGGGAAACAAGGCACTTACGTTGTAGGCAGTCAGCATTCAGTAAGTCTTGGCACTTTTCATGACACTTGACCCCACATTCGGAGCAGCGCATTCCTTGCCGGGCGATGCCCCACAGTAGGCCCTCACACTCATAGCAGTAGGTGGGGGTAGTGGCGGTCCACACCTCGAAGTTGTGAGGCGTTGTGCAGGAGATGGGGTAGATTAAGGCTTGGAGAGTTTTTTTGTAAACGTGCGATTTCTGCAAAGCAACAGAAGCGGAGAGGAGACGTTATCTGTGTGCAGTCCTGCATGGGCGATGGGTCACAGGAACGCTCATAGGGCACAGGTCTGGGGTAACAATCTGGTGTCATGCGTCCCAGTAACTGCAATCTGCTCTTCCACATCTCCATTACTACTTAGCTCAAACTTCTGTACCCGTGACACAATGCAGAACCCCCCACGAGCAGCTCAGCGAGCTATGGATCCCGCGCCCTCTGCCACCACTTAAGTCAAAAATTTAAAAAATAAAACAGTTTCGGGGCACACATGGATGCGGGCGAGTTTGTTCTGCATGTCAAAGATCTTTATTAATTTGCAGTCCGGCCATGATGCAATAAGATTAATGTTTTAACGGTGCCATCTTTTCATATGAACATACCCGCAGTTCTATGCCAGGTGCAGTATATTTCACTTATGGGATTAACATATGGTAAGACAATCGCCCACACGCCTCCTTCTTTAAAAATATACAATGTGAACTCAGTAGATGAAGTTGACATTTCAAGGATGCGCAGAGACTTCAGTGAAACGGTCTTTGTGTAATGAACAATGCCCAGCCTGCGTCATAATCTGTATGGTTAGAGAGGGAGATCTGTACGCCAGTGGGCAGCTGTGCCAGTATCAGCAGCCAGATCTGCACTAACGCTTGCGGTAACATTGTGGCAGAGGATCTGCACTAACACTTGTGGCGTGTCGTTACATTGTGGCAGAGGATCTGCACTAACACTTGTGTCTTGTCGCTACATTGTGGCAGATCTGCACTAACACTTGTGTCTTGTCGCTACATTGTGGCAGATCTGCACTAACACTTGTGTCTTGTCGCTACATTGTGGCAGATCTGCACTAACACTTGTGGCGTGTCGTTACATTGTGGCAGAGGATCTGCACTAACACTTGTGGCGTGTCGTTACATTGTGGCAGAGGATCTGCACTAACACTTGTGTCTTGTCGCTACATTGTGGCAGATCTGCACTAACACTTGTGTCTTGTCGCTACATTGTGGCAGATCTGCACTAACACTTGTGGCGTGTCGTTACACTGTGGCAGAGGATCTGCACTAACACTTGTGGCGTGTCGTTACATTGTGCAGAGCAGGCAGATCTGCACTAACACTGGTGTCTTGTCGCTACATTGTGGCAGAGCAGGCAGATATGCACTAACACTTGTGGCGTGTCGTTACATTGTGGCAGAGGATCTGCACTAACACTTGTGTCTTGTCGCTACATTGTGGCAGAGGATCTGCACTAACACTTGTGGCGTGTCATTACATTGTGGCAGAGGATCTGCACTAACACTTGTGGCGTATCGTTACATTGTGGCAGAGGATCTGCACTAACACTTGTGGCGTGTCATTACATTGTGGCAGATGATCTGCACTAACACTTGTGGCGTGTCGTTACATTGTGGCAGAGGATCTGCACTAACACTTGTGGCGTGTCGTTACATTGTGGCAGAGGATCTGCACTAACACTTGTGGCGTGTCATTACATTGTGGCAGAGGATCTGCACTAACACTTGTGGCGTGTCATTACATTGTGGCAGAGGATCTGCACTAACACTTGTGGCGTGTCATTACATTGTGGCAGAGGATCTGCACTAACACTTGTGGCGTGTCATTACATTGTGGCAGAGGATCTGCACTAACACTTGTGGCGTGTCATTACATTGTGGCAGAGGATCTGCACTAACACTTGTGGCGTGTAGTTACATTGTGGCAGAGGATCTGCACTAACACTTGTAGCGTGTCGTTACATTGTGGCAGAGCAGGCAGATCTGCACTAACACTTGTGTCTTGTCGCTACATTGTGGCAGAGCAGGCAGATCTGCACTAACACTTGTGGCGTGTCGTTACATTGTGGCAGAGCAGGCAGATCTGCACTAACACTTGTGTCTTGTCGCTACATTGTGACAGAGCAGGCAGATCTGCACTAACACTTGTGTCTTGTCGCTACATTGTGGCAGAGCAGGCAGATATGCACTAACACCTGTGTCTTGTCGCTACATTGTGGCAGAGCAGGCAGATATGCACTAACACTTGTGGCGTGTCGTTACATTGTGGCAGAGGATCTGCAGTAACACTTGTAGCGTGTCGCTACATTGTGGCAGAGCAGGCAGATCTGCACTAACACTTGTGTCTTGTCGCTACATTGTGGCAGAGCAGGCAGATCTGCACTAACACCTATGTCTTGTCGCTACATTGTGGAAGAGCAGGCAGATCTGCACTAACACTTGTGGCGTGTCGCTACATTGTGGCAGAGCAGGCAGATCTGCACTAACACCTATGTCTTGTCGCTACATTGTGGCAGAGCAGGCAGATCTGCACTAACACTTGTGGCGTGTCGCTACATTGTGGCAGAGCAGGCAGATCTGTACTAACACTTGTGGCGTGTCGCTACAGTGTGGTAGAGGATCTGCACTAACACTTGTGGCGTGTCGCTACATTGTGGCAGAGGATCTGCACTAACACTTGTGGCGTGTCGCTACATTGCGGCAGAGGATCTGCACTAACACTTGTGGCGTGCCGCTACATTGTGGCAGAGGATCTGCACTAACACTTGTGTCTTGTCGCTACATTGTGGCAGAGCAGGCAGATCTGTACTAACACTTGTGTCTTGTCACTACATTGTGGCAGGGCAGGCAGATCTGTACTAACACTTGTGTCTTGTCGCTACATTATGGCAGAGCAGGTAGATCTGTACTAACACTTGTGGTGTATCGCTACATTGTGGCAGAGCAGGCAGATCTGCACTAACACTTGTGTCTTGTCGCTACATTGTGGCAGAGCAGGCAGATCTGTACTAACACTTGTGGCGTGTCGCTACATTGTGGCAGAGGATCTGCACTAACACTTGTGGCGTGTCGCTACATTGTGGCAGAGGATCTGCACTAACACTTGTGTCTTGTTGCTACATTGTGGCAGAGCAGGCAGATCTGCACTAACATTGTGGCGTGTCGTTACATTGTGACAGAGGATCTGCACTAACACTTGTGTCTTGTCGCTACATTGTGGCAGAGCAGGCAGATCTGCCTAACACTTGTGGCGTGTCACTACATTGTGGCAGAGCAGGCAGATCTGCACTAACACTTGTGTCTTGTCGTTACATTGTGGCAGAGCAGACAGATCTGTACCAACACTTGTGGCGTATCGCTACATTGTGGCAGAGCAGACAGATCTGCACTAACACTTGTGGCGTGTCGTTACATTGTGGCAGAGCAGACAGATCTGTACTAACACTTGTGGCGTATCGCTACATTGTGGCAGAGCAGACAGATCTGCACTAACACTTGTGTCTTGTTGTTACATTGTGGCAGAGCAGACAGATCTGCACTAACACCTGTGTCTTGTCGTTACATTGTGGCAGAGCAGGCAGATCTGCACTAACACTTGTGGCGTGTCGTTACACTGTGGCAGAGCAGGCAGATCTGCACTAACACTTGTGTCTTGTCGTTACATTGTGGCAGAGCAGACAGATCTGCACTAACACTTGTGTCTTGTTGTTACATTGTGGCAGAGCAGGCAGATCTGCACTAACACTTGTGGCGTGTCGTTACACTGTGGCAGAGCAGGCAGATCTGCACTAACACTTGTGGCGGGTCGTTACACTGTGGCAGAGCAGGCAGATCTGCACTAACACCTGTGTCTTGTCGTTACATTGTGGCAGAGCAGGCAGATCTGCACTAACACTTGTGGCGTGTCGTTACACTGTGGCAGAGCAGGCAGATCTGCACTAACACCTGTGTCTTGTCGTTACATTGTGGCAGAGCAGACAGATCTGCACTAACACTTGTGTCTTGTCGTTACTGTGGCAGAGCAGGCAGATCTGCACTAACACTTGTGTCTTGTCGTTACACTGTGGCAGAGCAGACAGATCTGCACTAACACTTGTGTCTTCTCGTTACACTGTGGCAGAGCAGACAGATCTGCACTAACACTTGTGGCGTGTCGTTACACTGTGGCAGAGCAGGCAGATCTGCAATAAGATGCAGATCCTATATATTGTGCAGCTCTGTTATTCCCTGCTTGACAGGCACAGAATATAATTGATGTCAACACTCACATCGCCCATCAATAAATAACTATCCTAACACTACTCATACATAGACAATAGCTCTTTGTGTGACAATCTAAACAATATTCCCCTAATTTGCAATGAGTTTAACGTGACTGTTCAAGTACAGAGCCGCGATACCGGGCTTTGCAAAGCTCGTTACCATGAGTGGGGCTACTGTACATCTCTCTCTAGCTTCCACAGCTCTGCGCCTTACCGAGGCTCCTCATTAATAACCACGCCAGCGTCCCTGTGTGTGACGGGTTGTGATAAGAGGGTGAGGGCTAATAATGGGGCGTTCTGAAAAGAGAATCATCTTCACCCCAAAATCTACCCATGTATCTTGTTCTCAAGTTTTATTTACCCACTCACAAAAGGAAATGTCACTTGTCAGAGAGGTCTCTAAGCTCATGATAAAATGGCTTCGTGAAACGCTGCGAGAAGCTACAGTAAGTCAGGATCGGGAGGAGGGAGAGATGACACTTACCAGGTCTTCATCCTTGAGAGATGTTCGTGTGGCCATGGCGGAAGTAATGCCGGCTTTCCTAGACTGAACCAGGGACTGCAAAGTAATCAAAGTCATTTCTTAATCAGTAATTCCGAATGATTCCTTATTAACCCCTCTTCTAACCCCCCAAACTACTGATAACAAGATTCCAGCGGGAAAGGAATGACATGTGCTGCAGGATTCGGGGCTGTGACCGGCAGAGACACCCGGCGCTAGACTTGAGGTCAGACACCACTGACCGCTGGAGCGCTGGAATGGGATTCTGAGTCGGACACTTTTAGCGCATTTGTCATATTCTCAGTCGCGAATACAGCCACTTTGTGCGCATGTCAGAACCGGGATCAGTATGATTTACCTACAATCAAAATAAAGACAAGGTCAAAATACCAACATTTAAAATGTCGATACGGTCACAATACCGATATTTAAAGTGCTAACAGGTCAAAAAGTCGACATAAGTTGTTTTATTTACAATGTGTGTATGTCGACATAGGTTGACGTGGACACTGTATAAGTGTAACATATCCCCTCCCATGGCTCGCTGCGCTCGGTACACTATTATATTTCCCCTCCACATCCACTGGGATGGTAAAGTATGAACAAGTCGGTTTCAATGTAAAAATCATGTCAACTTTTTTGACCGGTCGACATTTTAAATGTCAGTATTTTGACAGTGTCAACATTTTTAATGTCGATATTTTGACCTTGTCGGTATTTTGACCATCGGTCAATGGTTGTCGGTACTTTGACCGTCTGTATTTTGATTGTAGGTACATTGACCGCATCCCTCAGAACCGGACATTAAATGCCTAAATAGTGATGTTTCCAGGGGATCACAGTGGACGTTTCGAGTGGTTCAGCACAAATTTGCATCTTCTGCAGGTCACGTTCCGAATCCGGCAACGTCGCTTTATTTATCGCTCTGGGTCCTCACATGAGAAGAAAGCAAACTAAAAATGAAGCATTAAAACAAATATCTGCAAGGTGTATGACTAGGTGGGACATGCGCAGGAGGGACCAGGGCGGCGCCCGGCTTTGCTTGGTGCCAGACACAATCATCTGGTATACTGGCATACGTGGGTGGTCAAGCAGGTGCTACTGTAACATGTCTGAATGTGAGCAGACCCTCGCATTCAGCGCCCATCACTGAGTATAATGGACCTGGTCATTCCAGAGCAGGGATGTATACTGCAATAAATGCTCCGCGCTACAATGTGGCGTCTACGCTGCCGGCACGGATCATTTCACGCAGCGCAATGGCCTCCCCCAATACTAATTACTCTACTGTCCAATCACAGCAATTGGTGCTGCGGGGGGAAAGGGTTCACTCCACCCACAACTGACTGTAATAGCTCCTAATACATGACAACGGACTTCAGAAAATCGCCTGGCGAAAACTCCGAAACACACTGCTGCTACCATTTGATAGATAGGCTGTTAATAACAGATGTTCCTTTACAACATATATAATTAGGGGAGAGGTATGGACTGCAGTAATTGCTTCCATGGTTGTACTGTAGGTGTTACTAAGGAACGGACGTTATGGAGACACTAGGTGTGGTACCACCTCTACTAGCGCTGGAACAGACGCCCGGCAGGGGTGGTAGATAAAGGAATTTGAATTACTAGAGACTAGCACAAAGGTTTTTCTCCAGACGAGTCTCTCCGCGCACGTTATTTATCACTGGATGTTGGGGGTCATTCCGAGTTGATCGCTAGCTGAAAATGTTCGCTGCGCAGCGATGATGCAAAAAAACGGCATTTCTGCGCATGCGTATGCGGCGCAATGCACTTTCAAAATGGCCGATGTAGTTTCACACAAGGTCTAGCAAAGCTTTTCAGTCGCACTGGTGGCCGCAGAGTGATTGACAGGAAGTGGGCGTTTCTGGGTGTCAACTGACCGTTTTCAGGGAGTGTTTGAAAAAACGCAGGCGTGCCAGGAAAAACGCAGGCGTGGCTGGGCGAACGCAGGGCGTGTTCGTGACGTCAAATCAGAAACTGAATAGTCTGAAGTGATCGCTAGCTAGGAGTAGGTCTGGAGCTACTCTGAAACTGCACAAAATTATTTTGTAGCTGCTCTGCGATCCTTTCGTTCTCACTTCTGCTAAGCTAAAATACACTCCCAGAGGGCGGCGGCTTAGCATTTGCACGGCTGCAAAAAACAGATAGCGAGCGATCAATTCGGAATGACCCCCGTTGTGCGGGTACCTTTACATGGCTTTCCCAAATGTCCGCGTGCCATGTACGGCATAGGACAATCAGAAGATCCCAAAAACGGGAATCCCGCTTCCAGTACTGACCCACAAGTTGTGCACCTCTGCCCCCCGCAAGAACGACCAGTTGTGGAGTGTAGGGAGGAGGGGGGGGGGGGTTGGGTTATAACCAAGACAACACCAGTTCAGACCCCCATAGTCTTAAGTAATAATAACAATCAAAAGTTAAAATATAAAAAACGATGCCAGATATAAGAATAACCCATCTGGACGAAGCAGCTACAGAGGCCTAATCAGCAGTCACATAACTCCAAGCCTGGTCCTTTAATGAATCAGTGTTATACATGTAACACTGGGGAGCCACCAGCGTAACACAAGGAACATTGGGGATTAATAATTGCTTTGATCTACGCGCGGGGGGGCTGTTAGCGCTTACAAGGCCAGCAATGGTGGAGAGAGGGTAAATTATCGGTAAAACACAGACACGGGTCCATTAATTCAGTGATGCAGGTAACGCTGCAAGCGGCAGAAATAAAACAACTCATTGTGCGGCGGGTGGAATGGAGCGGGGTAAAAGGGAATCCATGGTTTGCCGCTAACCGCCGGGGAAAGCCACTTACCATCGCCTGCGGAATAGGAGGGGCGGCATATAAGAGAATTGCAAGAGGTTAATGCAGTAATGCAGAGATAGGATCAGTAACGGTCACAATTACAGATGCTTAGAGGCAATCCTAAACGTGTGTGTGTGCAATGCCCGGTAGATAGCGACCGGATCCCACCAACAAGACTCAGACATTGCACAAAGCAACTGCACATTATATTTATATAATACACATAAAACCAGACAACCTAGCCACTAAAGGGGATGATCTTTCCAATCTTAGCATGTAAACAGATGGCTATACCAATGCCACGGCTAGCGGCTGATGTTACCAATTGTGCCTCCGCGGTAGCACCCACTAGTGTCACCATAAAACATAATTACCGGCATTGGCTGGCATTACAAGCCTCATTAGTGATTGGCCAAGAGCCGGACACTTACCAAATCGCTGACCAATGGGATCGGCTTCTTCTTGCGAAGGTCCGGCATACTGTCAATTCCATACAAGCCCCCTCCAGACCTGGAAACACAGATATGCATTGGTCACTACAGGACACAGCTGTGCGGCCGATCAGGGATAACTGTACAGAAGTATAAGACCAGCGCTCCGGTTCCTGAGGCCTGTCTGTATTCAGGCACTGAGACTCTGCAGTGATCTCCTACATGGGTGGGGTCCGTGTTAGGGACTACATACTGGGGGCCTGTCCTCCGGGGACTGTAACGTTACATACTGTATGGGATTTACAGCATTATAAGTTCTCTTTTATTATTCAATTTACAGTAAGAGAATTATCAGAGGAGGAAGCGGAGCAATGCGGGAGAAATAACTGCACATCTGGGATGAGTAATATGTCGGAGTGTAACAGCTCTCAGGATTAATGGGACATTAATAGGAGTACAGTGATATATAGAGATGGTGCCTCCGGAAACAACAGACACTGCTCTGTCAGTGTGACTCCGCTCGGCCTATTCTGCTAACGAGCCCTACATATAGTATGTATGAACAGTTACTCTATAGCGCACACATATACCACAGCGCTGCATTTAGCCATTCACATCAGTCCCTTATAATCAAATTCCCTATACACACACATATAGACACCCTAAGGGATCCAAATAACCCACCTGTATGATTGGATAGTGGGAAGAAACTGCAGTATCTGCAGGGGGGAAGTAATCATGGGAAGAACATACAAACTCCTCACAGATAGAGCCTTGGTGGGGATCGAACAAACGACATCTGTACTGGGAGATGACAATGCTAACCAACACTCCAACTGTGCTGTCCAACTGTGCTTTATAGACAGCAAATAATAGCAATGCAGTGTTTTCCCAGCAACCTGACCTACTTGTGTGACAGGCTGACATATGAAACCGCACAGCCCTGCGCTGCCGCAAATCACATGGAATACTCTGCATCTCCGTCTGTGCAGCGTAACCCAGTGCCGCGTTTGTGTCAATAGGGAAATATCATTTACATGGCAGCAGGAAAGAATGATTGTATCATCACCAGGGTCTATGAGATTGTGGAGACTTGCACTGGCCAATTCCGCCGCTCGGCACAATCCCGGTCAGATCTGGCCATAGACACAGGTGTCTGGGCTCAATGCTCAGAACCATGGCCTCACACCAGACGTAGACGGAACGGGCGACCTCTGTGCCCTAAAAAAAGCCTAATTCCCCTTCACAGCCCTGTACAGACAGCCAACGCAATGTACACTAAACCGCCCCGGCCATTGCTCGGTGATTAATCCACAAGGAGAGAGGCACACACTCACCCCCTATGGCTCATGCCTCAATATCGTGCCTGATTACGGGTGCTCTGCCTTCCTATGAACAATGGTCCAGGATACAATATGGCTGCAGCAGATCACCATTCCCGTTAGTGATGTTGTTCGGCCTCTGCTGGGTGGTCTAACCTGTGACTGAGGGTCTTCCAGATAGTAAGTGTTGCTGGAGGAAAGGGCAGCATCAATCCCACTGATTGAGGGACCAGCTCATCTCAGAAATAAGCTGCACTTACTATACAAACGTACAAAACGTAAAAACAGAACAGAACTCACCCTCCTTTAAACCACGGCGGCTTTGATGGGTCTCCGTCATCTTGAGTCTGATAAAGAAAAAACACAGGATTAAAAACCCAGAGAAAGGTACAGCAGGTGACAGCAAACACTAGATATAACACACAAATCCTGCAAACACAGTGATTATACACAAACGTTCCTGATTCCCAGTACACACAGACACCGGGCCCTGATTCCCAGTACACACAGACACCGGGCCCTGATTCCCAGTACACACAGACACCGGGCCCTGATTCCCAGTACACACAGACACCGGGCCCTGATTCCCAGTACACACAGACACCGGGCTCTGATTCCCAGTACACACAGACACCGGGCCCTGATTCCCAGTACACACAGACACCGGGCCCTGATTCCCAGTACACACAGACACCGGGCCCTGATTCCCAGTACACACAGACACCGGGCTCTGATTCCCAGTACACACAGACACCGGGCCCTGATTCCCAGTACACACAGACACCGGGCCCTGATTCCCAGTACACACAGACACCGGGCCCTGATTCCCAGTACACACAGACACCGGGCTCTGATTCCCAGTACACACAGACACCAGGCTCTGATTCCCAGTACACACAGACACCGGGCCCTGATTCCCAGTACACACAGACACCGGGCCCTGATTCCCAGTACACACAGACACCGGGCCCTGATTCCCAGTACACACAGACACCGGGCCCTGATTCCCAGTACACACAGACACCAGGCCCTGATTCCCAGTACACACAGACACCGGGCCCTGATTCCCAGTACACACAGACACCGGGCCCTGATTCCCAGTACACACAGACACCGGGCCCTGATTCCCAGTACACACAGACACCGGGCCCTGATTCCCAGTACACACAGACACCGGGCCCTGATTCCCAGTACACACAGACACCGGGCCCTGATTCCCAGTACACGCAGACACCGGGCCCTGATTCCCAGTACACACAGACACCGGGCCCTGATTCCCAGTACACACAGACACCGGGCCCTGATTCCCATTACACACAGACACTGACTAGTGCCCACTATTCCTGGTATACATCAAGCACACAGATTTCCTGCGTCCAGTCGCCATTCCCAGTACACACAGTAGACGAGTACATGCAACACATACAAGTACACACAGTTCCTGACACCGACATACTGTACATCTGGGGAAGGTACAAAGAGCCTGTCCAGAGCATATCCGCCATATAAATTGTGCTCAGTTCTACGTTATCTTATATCACACCCAAACACTATTACTAATCACAATACTTCTTTCACTGAACAAATATAGGTTGCGTAGTGGCTAGTAACGTTATTCCCCAGCTCGTTAACAGACAACTGTTGTGTTAATCATCATTGTGTGGAATTATGTCACATAATATAGTGCGGTAACAGAAATGCGCTATCGACCTCGACGGAGAGACCGAATGCGCGCCACATCAAAGCAGAGGCGTTCGCCAAGAGCCAGATTACCGGTGACTGCGCCAACAACTGATCATCGACTCAGAAATGTGCACGTTTTTGCTGCGTACTATATTATTACACAAACCTAGTAGGCAGGATCACATCCAACAGTACCTGCATTATCTATCCAATTTTCTATGACGTATACTGTCATTATTGTAATATATTTATTAGATTACTGACTAATGTGTCATATTGTCCACTTTTAGGACACACAATACATTCAGTAACTAATGGTAACTCAATTTGAAAAAATAATAATATATATTTCTCTAAATTAATATAATTATGCTGGGTACTAGAACTCCTGGAATTACTCAATACCCGAATACAGGGAAACAAACGGTGGCTGATACCGTGCTGAGGTTGTGAGTAACGGAACCCTCTTATCCACAAACGTACCCGGGCAGTCTGACGCCGCCACTAGGAAAGATCAGGTAGAAGCACCGAAGCCGCCATTTGACAGGTTCTGCATTTGCTTTCCACAAACTATTTAAGGCAGACGTCCCATCTAATACCATGAAACACAGCGTACTGGAAAAACTAAGTCCCACTACTTTACATTGGTAACACCTCTCTGTGGCTGGCTAGGGAACCGGCCGCGTTGCCAGCTGAATGAGGGGCATTTAGCGTTTGCAATGTAATTTGCCCCGATGTTCCAATCTAGAATGTTGCCAGCTATATATTACCCTTATGTAAGGTGTGGGTATTTTCCCGGCCCCTGCTCAGACTCACACCACTCGCCCATCAGAATGGGGTCACTACTCCTACTGCTGTCGAAAAGACGTCAGTTTTTGACTTTTTTAGGCCGGAAGGGGTTCCGACCTATTCAATCTAACCCCAAATTATTCGACAAGTCGAGGAATTCGACTCGCTTGCTGGAGCCGGGTGGACGCTGCTGTGAGCGGCAGCTGTGACACATCCTCCGGCGCTGCTCTCCCCCCGTCTGCCGGCGGCTCTCCCCATCTCATCTCCTGCGTCTCAATTCGACTTTTTTTAAAGTCAAATTGAAATTACATTGAATAGCCCAGGTCGGATCCATTTTGACAAATGAATATCGGAATGGATCCGACTTCAATTGAATATACCCCATAATGGATAAAATGCTTTAGCTAATAGAGTTTGCTGATTATTAATTAGATGAATATGTAAGCTTGCCAGCAGGGCCCTCCTACCTCTATGTCTGTCTGTTTCTACCCAGTTTTGTTCTATTACTGTTGTTCTAATTGTAAAGCGCAACAGAATATGCTGCGCTATATAAGACACTGTTAATAAATAAATAATAAATAATTAGATCTAATATATTATTAGCAGAAGATCAGGACGCCTCGTCTCTAGGACCTTCCTGGACAATATAAAAGGAGGAAACTTGTAAGAATACTGCATTGTTATTATATCACCAATCATCCTATCACCCCTGTTGCCCATCAATCTCTTAGACCTACCTACCCATGCCCCGTGTAACAGGAGAGATGCCTACTTATAGCAAGCCACGCCATTAGTCTATGCCTGCAGAAACCGGCATCAGAGGGAATCAGCCACGTGGAAGGGGCAAAGGCTGGCGTACAGACAGCGGTACCCAGCGAAGGCCTATGTACTTATAACAGATGCCCCCTGCACGGAACAGGCTCTTGTATCACACAAACGCACCACTCCCAACACTCTCTCTGACACAGCGTGGTAATGAATGGGTTGCAGCCGTTCATGCCACTGACTCAGGGGTATCACAGCAGAAAGGCATGCAAGCACGCTGGCGGGGGGCATGCACGCATGCCAGTATCTGGGGAGGGGCAGACGGAAATAAAGGCACAATTAACCTGATGGTCTGCTCTAGTCCCCTCTGTGAAGGAAAAGAGGAGAAGTTAGTAGACAATGTAGTCTGTCCCAGTAACGGTGTGCTCGGGACGCGGACGGTGATGGGAGGTCGAATGGCACAAACATCTCACTACAAGGTGAGCACACAACCTGCAGTAACATTAGACAGAGAGACTGGCGGGGCGCTGGGTCTCTCTGTGCGGAGAGCGCACTCAGGCACAGGACAGCCACATATGGAGGACAGGTCTATAAATGGCCTCTGCTGACAGCATCGCTCCCCACGCAGAGCAGTTTATGGTGTGATGTAACCGGGCAGCGGAGCACTCTATAGGTGGAATTCAATTGTTTGAAAAGCCGGTTGGGAGTCTGTTTTTTTCCTGTCTATTAGATAGGAAAAAACAGACACCCAACCAACTTTTCAAACATTTGAATTCCCCCCTAAGAGGCTCATTTAATCAACGAGTGATAAAACTCGTTGTGAATGCTAGAACTCATTGTGTATGATAAATGGGTGCTCCAGCCAATCCTCTGCTAACGGTCATGTGTTCAGCTCTTGACATGTGCTTGAAAAGTGACAGTTGGGAGCCGATTGGCTGGAGACCCATTTATCATACGCAAAGAGTTTTATCGTTCACAATGAGTTTTAACACTCGTTGATAAATGCGACCACCTGACCAGAAGGAAAGCTGTGCAGCAAATAGCACCTGAAGACAAGGTTATGCAGCAGTTTGCAGATTCTCTACATCACCCCATAAATCTGTAGCTAAATGACGTACTATCCCCCGGACCAGCTTTATCCCAGATCGCCCGGCGTCCCATGCTATAGTGAGACCCGAACATGCTGCACGTTATATTATCTCCACCCAGTTACAGTACGCTGCACTCGCTTCATCTGTACACACAACACAGATGACGCTCGTTTCATCTGTACACACAACACAGACAGATGACGCTCGTTTCATCTATACACACAACACAGACAGATGATGGTCGTTTCATCTGTACACACAACACAGACCGGCGACAGTCACAGGCTGACAGGTGGTGAGAGGTCAGGAACGTTCCAGAGCTGTCTATGCACAGACACGTGTTGTTTATGCTTGTTTTCAGAGTCACGCGTGTTGACTGCGTGTATGCTGATAATGTACCGGCCAGTTTTATTATTTCACTGGAATTTAGGGTTCACTAGCACACGCCCATCCAAAATCTAAATCTGCCCCCCACTGTGGCGCAGCATGGTGTCGATAAGGTACCCCCGTGTTGGTATACAGTCCTCCCTCAGTGGCCGGTTCTGCAAGGAAAGTGCAATCCAGGACTGAGCAGCGGGTGTGGTTCATTAGGCCGACATACATTGGTCGACCACTGAAGGTCGACATGGAGAAAAGGTCGACATCAGGTTTTTTTTTTACCGTTTTTGGTGTCGTTTTCTTCGGAAATTGACGGGGAAACCCAATTAGTGCATCGCTTCGCTCGCCAAGCTTCGGGCAAGGTGCCTCACTCAGCTGCCGCTGCGCTCGGCACAGGTTACCATTCTCATTTAGTTGTAGTCCTCGTGGATTGTTAAGTATGAAAAGGTCAAAAAATGGGAAAAATTGTGAAAAACTCATATCGACCTTTTTGCATGTCGACCTTCAGTGGTTGACCTATTGCTTGTCGACCTAACGACCGCCATCCCTGAGCAGCACAGGGGCTGGAGCCTATGCACTAAATGCCTCATTACACACTACAGCACTGGCCGGCCGGCTGCTTCAGCACATTGCATTAGGCTCGGATGATGCCTGCTCCGCATGTAGCTCTGATGCCGACACACTACAGTCAGCGGTCTTAATGGATGATTTATGCCATTAATTCCAGCTTATGCCGTTGCCTGAACATAGGACTAATAAGCAGCGCGTCTCCCCTGTGCAGTAAGAGCCACTAATAAATAAAGCACTGGATGTGAAAGCACTTTGCTGATGTGACGTTCCCAGCACCTGTCACCAGCAGAGCGTTCCTGTAACATAACAGACGTATTGCTGGGGGCCTCAGAAGACTAATGTAAGGGTTCCCGGCAATTACCGTCGCCTTTACCTGTATGAAATTGACAGCTCGCGCACCAGGCAAAGTGCAAAGGACCTAACGTGCAACCTCGCAGAACTCGCAGAGATAAATGAAAGGTTTGGTGTGATTGCTGTGCAGGATTTTATATGTCTATATATATATCTTTATTATCGCTATACCATTATATATATATATATATATATATATATATATATACACACACACACACACACACACACACACACACACACACACACACACACGTGTGTATAAGGTGCATTGCAGCTTGTTGCGTATGGGCTGTGTAGCTGCAGACCGGTCAGAGTGCCAATGCTGACCCCT
This sequence comes from Pseudophryne corroboree, assembly GCF_028390025.1. NCBI lineage: Eukaryota > Metazoa > Chordata > Amphibia > Anura > Myobatrachidae > Pseudophryne > Pseudophryne corroboree. The sequence goes on along the minus strand of NC_086444.1, from coordinate 23,035,623 downwards.
GACCACCGCCAAAAGCACCTACAATGGGCATGAGAGCGTCAGAACTGAGCCATGGAGCCGCGCGCGTGTGTGTGTGTGCTGAGAAGTACTGATTTGCATCTGATACAAGACAGCAACAGCTGATGGCCGCGGCTAGGGACAGCACCAGGGACGCTGAGACGGAGCTGGCTTTCGTTTATTTTCCAAGTGAGTGATCAGTAATCAGCAATTACATGGAGGCATCAGAACGCATTCACACGAAGGACGGGGAAGAAAAGCTTTTCAAAATGTTTCCAAATACATCCAGTACAGAGCGGCCGGATAATGACAGCCCGCTGGCTGCGATTATACTCAGTGGCCGCAGAAACAAGAGGCTGCATTCAGCCGACGGCAGGCCTCAGCAGCGTCTCAGAGACTGGACATTCTAATCCGGGCACTGAATGTTCCCAAGAGCCACCCACTCTGCTGCCGGCGCTGACAGGCAGTGTAACATACTGGTGACCGCTGTGCAGATAGTGTAACACACTGGTGACCGCTGTGCAGGTAGTGTAACACACTGGTGACCGCTGTGCAGGTAGTGTAACATACTGGTGACCGCTGTGCAGGTAGTGTAACATACTGGTGACCGCTGTGCAGGTAGTGTAACATACTGATGACCGCTGTGCAGGTAGTGTAACACACTGGTGACCGCTGTGCAGGTAGTTTAACATACTGATGACAGCTGTGCAGGTAGTGTAACACACTGGTGACCGCTGTGCAGGTAGTGTAACATACTGGTGACCGCTGTGCAGGTAGTGTAACACACTGGTGACCGCTGTGCAGGTAGTGTAACACACTGGTGACCGATGTGCAGGTAGTGTAATATACTGGTGACCGCTGTGCAGGTAGTGTAATATACTGGTGACCGCTGTGCAGGTAGTGTAACACACTGGTGACCGCTGTGCAGGTAGTGTAACACACTGGTGACCGCTGTGCAGGTAGTGTAACACACTGGAGACCGCTGTGCAGGTAGTGTAACACACTGGTGACCGCTGTGCAGGTAGTGTAACATACTGGTGACCGCTGTGCAGATAGTGTAACATACTGGTGACCGCTGTGCAGGTAGTGTAACATACTGGTGACCGCTGTGCAGGTATTGTAACATACTGGTGACCGCTGTGCAGGTAGTGTAACATACTGGTGACCGCTGTGCAGGTAGTGTAACATACTGGTGACCCGCTGTGCAGGTAGTGTAACACACTGGTGACCGCTGTGCAGGTAGTGTAACACACTGGTGACCGCTGTGCAGGTAGTGTAACATACTGATGACCGCTGTGCAGGTAGTGTAACACACTGGTGACCGCTGTGCAGGTAGTGTAACACACTGGTGACCGCTGTGCAGATAGTGTAACATACTGGTGACCGCTGTGCAGGTAGTGTAACACACTGGTGACCGCTGTGCAGGTAGTGTAACACACTGGTGACCGCTGTGCAGGTAGTGTAACACACTGGTGACCGCTGTGCAGGTAGTGTAACACACTGGTGACCGCTGTGCAGGTAGTGTAACACACTGGTGACCGCTGTGCAGGTAGTGCAACACACTGGTGACTGCTGTGCAGGAAGTGTAACACACTGGTGACCGCTGTGCAGGTAGTGTAACACACTGGTGACCGTTGTGCAGGTAGTGTAACATACTGGTGACCGCTATGCATGTAGTGTAACATACTGGTGACCGCTGTGCAGGTAGTGTGTCATACTGGTGACCGCTGTGCAGGTAGTGTAACATACTGGTGACCCGCTGTGCAGGTAGTGTAACACACTGGTGACCGCTGTGCAGGTAGTGTAACATACTGGTGACCGCTGTGCAGGTAGTGTAACATACTGGTGACCCGCTGTGCAGGTAGTGTAACACACTGGTGACCGCTGTGCAGGTAGTGTAACATACTGGTGACCGCTGTGCAGGTAGTGTAACATACTGATGACCGCTGTGCAGGTAGTGTAACACACTGGTGACCGCTGTGCAGGTAGTGTAACATACTGATGACCGCTGTGCAGGTAGTGTAACACACTGGTGACCGCTGTGCAGGTAGTGTAACACACTGGTGACCGCTGTGCAGGTAGTGTAACATACTGGTGACCGCTGTGCAGGTAGTGTAACATACTGGTGACCGCTGTGCAGGTAGTGTAACATACTGGTGACCGCTGTGCAGGTAGTGTAACACACTGGTGACCGCTGTGCAGGTAGTGTAACACACTGGTGACCGATGTGCAGGTAGTGTAATATACTGGTGACCGCTGTGCAGGTAGTGTAATATACTGGTGACCGCTGTGCAGGTAGTGTAACATACTGGTGACCGCTGTGCAGGTAGTGTAACACACTGGTGACCGCTGTGCAGGTAGTGTAACACACTGGTGACGATGTGCAGGTAGTGTAATATACTGGTGACCGCTGTGCAGGTAGTGTAATATACTGGTGACCGCTGTGCAGGTAGTGCAGCCAGACATGCATAGACAGCTTGCGGAACATCCATGTGACTGCAGGATCGCATAGGTAATAACTAACCGCCGTCTTTCTGGCCTTTATGTGTACGCCTAATGCAGGATACGGACATTCCAATATATTTGCACATGTCATTTCTGTGCACCAGTTTCCTCTGCCTCCTGTACTGCGCCAGGACTTAACCCCACAAGTTAAGTGCCACAGAGACTCAACACCTGGCATATTAACAAAATCCATTCTTTTTATTATACGAATAATGTTCATGCTGGCACTTGTAGTTCACTAACAGAATTGATCTTACAATACTGAGAGGCATGGGGGCTGGATGGGAGTTGGCAGCACCCTCTAATAATAAGAGTAACAGAGAAAAAAAGAGAAAATGCAGGTGCATACTCTAAACACTATGAACTCTGGCAATCAGAACAATAATAATTAACTCTGCAATTTAACATGGAGTAAAATTAAGGTTCTTAGCATAATTTTTGGCCCAGAAAAATAGGCCAGCACAACCCAACCACACAAAGGCACCACACTGCCCCTAAACCATTTTGTTTACTAATGTAACACTTTTTAGCACCCTAATTACAACTTCTCACCTAAGTAACTTTTAGCACCGAGCTGCTACTTCATGTTCTGATGAGGTCACCTGTCTGCGGTTGGCGGGTCCATATTTTTGGGCCAAAAATAATGCTAAGAACCTCAAATTCACTCCATGCTTAATTGCAGAGTTTATTATAATTGTTCTGGTTACCATAGTTCTTAGGTGTTTAGAATATCCCTGTTTGAATACTTGATACTACCATTAAGATCTGCACGGTCTCTTTTTCCTGTGTGGCACTACAAGTATCAGCATGGTAGGACTTCTTATTATGTTTAAAATTAGGGTGTGCAGTCCAATTCCCCCCCCCCCCATCCTCAACCTTATATACTGTATTCTATATTGTGTACATGTGTGAACACCTGAAGGTAGAGACTCCTTCAGCTTGGACTAGCACCCCTCCAAACTGCCTTTGGGTTTTTTTGTAATTAGTGTAGGTTTCTTGCATTTGCAGACAAAATATTGGAATAGGCACTATGAATGGTAAGTCCTGGATAAGTTAATATAGTATGTCAGTATTAGGAATGGGTTTGGGGCGTGGGATCCCTGGGCTGCTTTGCGGCATCATAGATGTAACACAATCTAACACATATTAGCGCCTAAACTGTTTTTTTTTTCTACTAATGCAACACTTTTTAACACCCTAATTAGAACGATGTAACACTTTTAGCTCTGATCTGATACTTTTTATTAATGTAACACCTTTTAACATTAAAACTGCTACTTCTACAGTGATGTCTTTGGGCGGATGGGTTGTGCTGGCCCTGGGAATGTTAGTGTCCCACCTTACAAGGTGACCTAGCCGTGGTAGGTGGGTCCATATGGTTTGGCCAAAACTTATGCTAAGAACCTGAATTTTACTCCATGTTAAATTGCAGAGTTTATTATAATTGTTCTGATAAGCAATGTTCTTAATGTTTAGAGTGTTCACCTGCATTTTCTCTTTTCTGTGTAATACTGAAAGGCACCAAATACCGTCATACAAAGCAAATACTTTTTCTCTGCAACAATAAGATATACTGTAATATACAATAAATATCCAACAGATATGACAATTCTACCACTTAAAGAATTAAATGGAAAGTGCCTGTGTCTATTCTAAGCTGCAAACATTGGTTCTATGAGAGAGCCGTAATCCCATATGCTGCTAAACCGTCCACCAGGGGAATTAAATGCTTATTGAAATGAATACAGCTGAACCCCCGGTGGCTGGGCTCTCTCCCCGCACTCATCATCAGTGGCAGCACTCAGGCTGGCCTTCATCTCTGCTGCGGAGAGACACGAGAATAGATCCATTATCCACAGTACAGACGCAAGAACGGGCGCTCTGCACAGCAAAACTGATGGAAGCATCGACACAGAAAGCGGGACTGGTCACACCCTACGTGTGACAAGGGTCTCCCCTATCATGCACATGCCAGGGCTGTGCGGAAGGGTGGCAAAGTCGCAGATTTAGCACTACAGAATGTGGCGAGAATAATGACTGCAGCCGCTCGTATTTGAGCCTTTCTTACACAGATTTGCTATTTAGTTGCACGCAGAAATCTAAGTACTGCCAGTCCCGGTGCTCTGTGTACCCGGGAAATATACAGTCTGGGCGCTTTAGTGGTGCAACTGAGGCATTATAAGAAGAAGAAAAAACCCACTCAGCGCGATTAAGTCGCAATGTCTGTGGAACGCCAATCAGATCTTTTTGGCACGAATACAGCAAAGGTATATGTGGCTACTTGCCTTCAGCCGGGACGGGGCTTGTAGTAAGTATAGAGGACATAATAAATACTGTAGCGCCAATTATCAATAGATTTTGGCACGCAACCTTCCGGCCTCAAACAGAAAGAAGAAGAGGAATTTCACCGTCCAACGCGATAACGATCCAACGCTCAGGTCTAAGATGATAAAAGTTGGATTCAGAAGAGAAGGAGCCAAGTCTTGGAGTCCAGACCTCAATCCCACAGAAAACCCATGGGAAGACTTAAAGAGGCAAATCCTGCGGCAATTTGCTAGAGAAGGCCGACACAAACCTGTAACCCGTAAAGGTCGATTTCCATCAATTTTACATCGATCTAAATTGATGTTGTGTTTCAGGAGCTAAAACACACATTAAAACACACTAACAGGCAATTTTTTATATTGATTTTTACATGTCAGTAAATGCGCGATTTAGACTGAAATTCAACATCAAGTTAGACCAATATAAAAGTGGTTAAGATCGACCTTTAGTCCCCAAGTGTCTGGAACTGATCAGAAACCTATTCAAAAGGTCTAACTGCAATAACAAAACGTGCGCAGGTAAAGTCACAGGTCTCCAACATTTCTTACCGAATACTGGACCTCATTCCGAGTTGTTCGCTCGCTGCTAATTTTAGCAGAATTGCTAATAGGCTAAAATCCGGCAGTTCTGCGCATGCGTATGCACAGCAGGGCGCACGCGCTAAGCAATTTTACACAAAACTATGCTATTTTACTCACGGGCGAACAAAGCTTTTCAATCGCTCTGCTGATCGTAGTGTGATTGACAGGAAGTGGGTGTTCCTGGGCGGAAACTGGCCGCAGGGAGTGTGCTAAAAAACGCAGGTGTGCCAGGTAAAAACGCGGGAGTGGCTGGAGAAACGGGGGAGTGGCTGGACGAACGCAGGGCGTGTTTGTGACGTCAAACCAGAAATAAACGGACTGAGGTGATTGCAATCTAGGAGTAGGTCTGGAGCTACTCAGAAACTGCAAGGGAATTGCTTTTGTTAGCAATTCTGCTAATAATGGCCCTCATTCCGAGTTGTTCGCTCGCTAGCTGCTTTTAGCAGCATTGCACACGCTAGGCCGCCGCCCTCTGGGAGTGTATCTTTGCTTAGCAGAATTGCGAATGAAAGATTAGCAGAATTGCGAATAGAAAATTCTTAGCAGTTTCTGAGTAGCTCGAGACTTTCAGAGTAGCCCGTTTCGTTCCTGGTTTGACGTCACAAACACGCCCTGCGTTCGGCCAGCCACTCCCCCGTTTCTCCAGACACTCCCGCGTTTTATCCTGGCACGCCTGCTTTTTTCCGCACACTCCCAGAAAACGGTCAATTTCCGCCCAGAAACACCCACTTCCTGTCAATCACACTCCGATCACTTCAACGATGAAAATTCTTCGTTTGGAGGTGAGTAAATCTACTAAGTTTTGTGCTAAATTACTTAGCGCATGCGCACTACGTACCATGCGCATGCGCATTTTCGCCTTAATTGCTCCGTTGCGAAAATCGGCAACGAGCGAACAACTCGGAATGACCCCCAATAGCAGAATTGCTAATCTTTCGTTAGCAATTCTGCTATGCTAAGATACACTCCCAGAGGGCGGCGGCTTTGTGTTTGCATTTCTGCTAAAAGTAGCTAGCGAGCGAACAACTCGGAATTAGGGCCACTAACAATTATACAGGTGTCAGGAATCATCAAACGTGGCAACGTCCGTCTGCGGGTGCCATACCGCATCTATGAAAGCTTTGTTGATGCGCACTGAATTTTAATGCCAGTGTACGAGCCCCACGTCGTTCCTTTGCTTCTTCTGAACTGTATATAACCCAACTAACTGCTGATTATAAGAATTGTTTCCACAATACATTATTCACATGGTAAAAAACAGACGGTCATAGAATACCAGGAGGTGACGGGAACAGGCAGAGCTCGCTGGGGATTTTTTGGTAATTGCGCACACGATTCCAGAATGACCAAATACGTTCCCCGCTGACGTCACAGGAATTGTATTGTCCCATTATCCCCCACGCACCAGCCGCGTCATCCGTCAGCAGCTGGGCACCAGCCGGGCCTGTCAGAACTTCTTTCAGGTCAGACGGAGACACGGCGGGGGTCTGGCAGCTGTGGGCTGCTAAGTACGCTTAATAAAATGTTACTAACCTGTCATTTTATACAGAGCGTGATCATACTGATCTGCGGGAAACACCACCGAGCACTCAGGCGCAATCTGAAAGTTTCCGAAGGGCACACTACAGCTAGAGGCAGAAGGAAAGTAGGGGGGTGAGGAGCTGCCGAAGGCCAGACACTGCTGGGAGAAGACCATACGCATGCCATGGGGCAACGAACGGCGACACATTATGGGACATTTATTAATAAATCCTTATTTGCCTGGATGCATTGTTACTTTACACTTGCTCACTGCATTGCTGCACCGCAGTCACAAGCTCAGCGGCACTACTACTGCACAGGGATAATGACCAGAGCAGATACTGACCTCTCATTGTTACACCGTTCAGCACAGCGCCGTATAAAGGAACACACACAGGCCTGACAACTAGTCTGCAAGATGCTGACAGTAACAAACACCAGACACAATCATGAGACACAAAACACAAAACAGAGATTACACGGTAATGAACATTGGGGGTCATTCCGAGTTGATCGCTCGCTAGCAACTTTTTGCAGCGCTGCGATCAGTTAGTCGCCGCCTATAGGGGAGTGTATTTTTGCTTTGCAAGTGTGCGAACGCTTGTGCAGCCGAGCAATACAAAAAAGTTTTGTGCAGTTTCTGAGTAGGTCAGGACTTACTCAGCCGCTGCGATAACTTCAGCCTGTCCGGTCCCGGAATTGACGTCAAGACACCCGCCCTGCAAACGCTTGGACACGCCTGCAATTTTCCAACCTCTCCCTGACAACGTCAGTTGCCACCCACAAACGCCCTCTTCCTGTCAATCTCCTTGCGATCGGCTGTGCGAATGGATTCTTCTTTAAATCCATCGCCCAGCAACGATCCGCTTTGTACCCGTACGACACACCTGCGCATTGCAGGGTATACGCATGCGCAGTTTTGCAGAATTTTGACCTGATCGCACCGCAACGAATTAACCTAGCATTCGATCAGGTCGGAATGACCCCCACTGTACTTCCAAAATGGGCAGCGATTACTGCAAAGTGACATTAGTAACTGCCTAAGTGATACTCTACCTGGGTGAGCATTCGTGAGAGGCTGGCTGCACAGGAGCAATGTACCACACAGGTAGGTGGCTGGCTACACAGGAGCAATGTACCACACAGGTAGGTGGCTGGCTACACAGGAGCAATGTACCACACAGGTAGGTGGCTGCACAGGAGCAATGTACCACACAGGTAGGTGGCTGGCTGCACAGGAGCAATGTACCACACAGGTAGGTGGCTGGCTGCACAGGAGTTATATACCACACAGGTAGGTGGCTAGCTGCACAGGAGCAATGTACCACACAGGTAGGTGGCTGGCTGGCTGCACAGGAGCAATGTACCACACAGGTAGGTGGCTGGCTGCACAGGAGTGATATACTACACAGGTAGGTGGCTAGCTGCACAGGAGCAATGTACCACACAGGTAGGTGGCTGGCTGGCTGCACAGGAGCAATGTACCACACAGGTAGGTGGCTGGCTGCACAGGAGTGATATACCACACAGGTAGGTAGCTGCACAGGAGTGACATAACACACAGGTAGGTGGCTGCACAGGAGCAATGTACCACACAGGTAGGTGGCTGGCTGCACAGGAGCAATGTACCACACAGGTAGGTGGCTGGCTGCACAGGAGTGATATACCACACAGGTAGGTAGCTGCACAGGAGTGACATAACACACAGGTAGGTGGCTGCACAGGAGTGACATAACACACAGGTAGGTGGCTGTACATGAGTGATATACCACACAGGTAGGTGGCTGGCTGCACAGGAGTGATATAACACACAGGTAGGTGGCTGCACATGAGTGACATAACACACAGGTAGGTTGCTGCACAGGAGTGCCATAACACACAGGTAGGTGGCTGCACAGGAGTGACATAACACACAGGTAGGTGGCTGCACAGGAGTGATATACCACACAGGTAGGTGGCTGCACAGGAGTGATATAACACACAGGTAGGTGGCTGCACAGGAGTGATATACCACACAGGTAGGTGGCTGCACAGGAGTGACATAACATACAGGTAGGTGGCTGCACAGGAGTGACAGAACACACAGGTAGGTGGCTGCACAGGAGTGATATACCACACAGGTAGGTGGCTGCACAGGAGTGATATACCACACAGGTAGGTGGCTGCACAGGAGTGACATAACACACAGGTAGGTGGCTCCACAGGAGTGACAGAACACACAGGTAGGTGGCTGCACAGGAGTGACAGAACACACAGGTAGGTGGCTGCACAGGAGTGACATAACACACAGGTAGGTGGCTGCACAGGAGTGATATACCACACAGGTAGGTGGCTGCACAGGAGTGACAGAACACACAGGTAGGTGGCTGCACAGGAGTGATATAACATACAGGTACTGTAGGTGGCTGCACAGGAGTGACATAACACAGGTAGGTGGCTGCACAGGAGTGACATAACACACAGGTAGGTGGCTGCACAGGAGTGAAATAACACACAGGTAGGTGGCTGCACAGGAGTGATATAACACACAGGTAGGTGGCTGCACAGGAGTGACATAACACACAGGTAGGTGGCTGCACAGGAGTGACATAACACACAGGTAGGTGGCTGCACAGGAGTGACATAACACAGGTAGGTGGCTGCACAGGAGTGACATAACACAGGTAGGTGGCTGCACAGGAGTGATATACCACACAGGTAGGTGGCTGCACAGGAGTGACAGGACACACAAGTAGGTGGCTGCACAGGAGTGACAGGACACACAGGTAGGTGGCTGCACAGGAGTGACAGAACACACAGGTAGGTGGCTGCACAGGAGTGACATAACACAGGTAGGTGGCTGCACAGGAGTGATATACCACACAGGTAGGTGGCTGCACAGGAGTGATAGGACACACAGGTAGGTGGCTGCATAGGAGTGACAGAACACACAGGTACTGTAGGTGGCTGCACATGGCGGTTTTTGCTATGCAGCGTGTATATACAATGACTAGCAATGGGAAGAGCAGTAAGAAATGGGTTACAGTCTATGACATGTACCAGATATATGCAATGTACTGGTTTGCTGTAACTATATGGAATGTGACAAGCAGAACGAAGGTCATAGGTTACACCTGAAGTAGTAATAATCACAGTACAGGTTGAGTATCCCTTATCCAAAATGCTTGGGACCAGAGGTATTTTGGATATCGGATTTTTCCGTATTTTGGAATAATTGCATACTATAATGAGATATCATGGTGATGGGACCTAAATCTAAGCACAGAATGTATTTATGTTACATATACACCTTATACACACAGCCTGAAGGTAATTTTAGCCAATATTTTTAATAACTTTGTGCATTAAACAAAGTGTGTCTACATTCACACAATTCATTTATGTTTCATATACACCTTATACACACAGCCTGAAGGTCATTTAATACAATATTTTTAATAACTTTGTGTATTAAACAAAGTTTGTGTACATTGAGCCATCAGAAAACAAAGGTTTCACTATCTCAGTCTCACTCAAAAAAGTCCGTATTTCGGAATATTCCGTATTTCGGATATTTGGATATGGGATACTCAACCTGTATTAAGTCTTATAAGACAGACTAAGCATACGGACCTACCAGACCACAAACCTGTCACCTGTGACACAAAGCTGCTGTGCCAATGTTATGCCGCTTTCTATATAACACATACATCAATATAGTGTTAGGAAGAAAGTAACTGTATCACCTCACTAATTAGAGGAAGGAAGATAGATAGAAGGGAAAGGAGAGAGAGAAAGGGAAAGGGGGGGGGGGGGGAAGAGAGGGAAGGGGCGAGAGGGAGGAGAGAGAAATGGGATGGGGTAAAGGCGAGAGAGAGGAAGGGAGAGAGAGGGAGAGAGGAAGTGCAGGGAAAGGTGAGAGGAAGGAGAGGGAAAGGGGATAGAAGAAGGGGGGGGGGGGAGGGGAGGACATGAGGAGAGAGGAAGGGGAGGGGGAAGGAGGAAGGGGGGGGGAGAAGAGAGGGAAGGGGCGAGAGGGAGGAGAGAGAAATGGGATGGGGTAAAGGCGAGAGAGAGGAAGGGAGAGAGAGGGAGAGAGGAAGTGCAGGGAAAGGTGAGAGGAAGGAGAGGGAAAGGGGATAGAAGAAGGGGGGGGGGAAGGGGAGGACATGAGGAGAGAGGAAGGGGAGGGGGAAGGAGGAAGGGGGGGGGAGAAGAGAGGGAAGGGGCGAGAGGGAGGAGAGAGAAATGGGATTGGGTAAAGGCGAGAGAGGGAAAGGGAGAGAGAGGAAATGCAGGGAAGGGTGAGAGGAAGGAGAGGGAAAGGGGATAGAAGAAGTAGGGGAAGGAGAGCACATGGGGAGAGAGGAAGGGGAGGGGGAAGGAGGAAGGGGGGGAGAAGAGAGGGTAGGGGCGAGAGAGAGGAGAGAAAAATGGGATGGGGTAAAGGCGAGAGAAGGGAAGATGAGGGAAGGGAGAGATAGGAAGTGAGGAAGTGCAGGGAAAGGTGAGAGGAAGAAGGGGATAGAAGAAGGGGGGGAAGGGGAGGACATGAGGAGAGAGGAAGGGGAGGGGGAAGGAGGAAGGGGAGGGGGAAGGAGGAAGGGGGGGAGGAGAAGAGAGGGAAGGGGCGAGAGGGAGGAGAGAGAAATGGGATTGGGTAAAGGCGAGAGAGGGAAAGGGAGAGAGAGGAAGGGAAGGAGAGGGAAAGGGGATAGAAGAAGGGGGGGAAGGGGAGGACATGAGGAGAGAGGAAGGGGAGGGGGAAGGAGGAAGGGGAGGGGGAAGGAGGAAGGGGGGAAGGAGGAAGGGGGGGAGGAGAAGAGAGGGAAGGGGCGAGAAGGAGGAGAGAGAAATGGGATGGGGTAAAGGCGAGAGAGGGAAAGGGAGAGAGAGGAAATGCAGGGAAGGGTTAGAGGAAGGAGAGGGAAAGGGGATAGAATAAGTAGGGGAAGGAGAGCACATGGGGAGAGAGGAAGGGGAGGGGGAAGGAGGAAGGGGGGGAGAAGAGAGGGAAGGGGCGGGGGGGAGAAGAGAGGGAAGGGGCGAGAGGGAGGAGAGAGAAATGGGATGGGGTAAAGGCGAGAGAAGGGAAGATGAGGAAAGGGAGAGAGAGGAAGTGAGGAAGTGCAGGGAAAGGTGAGAGGAAGGAGAGGGAAAGGGGATAGAAGAAGGGGGGAAGGGGAGGACATGAGGAGAGAGGAAGGGGAGGGGGAAGGAGGAAGGGGAGGAGAAGAGAGGGAAGGGGCGAGAGGGAGGAAAGAGAAATGCGATTGGGTAAAGGCGAGAGAGGGAAAGGGAGAGAGAGGAAGGGAAGGAGAGGGAAAGGGGATAGAAGAAGGGGGTTAGGGGAGGACATGGGGAGAGAGGAATGGGAGGGGGAAGGAGGAAGGGGAGGGAGGAGAAGAGAGGGAAGTGGAGAGAGGGAGGAGAGAGAAATGGGATGGGGTGAAGGCGAGAGAGGGGAAGGTGATGGAAGGGAGAGAGGAAGTGCAGGGAAAGGTTAGAGGAAGGAGAGGAAAAGGGGATAGAAGGGGGGGGGGGAGGAAGGGGAAGGGGGGAGGAAGAAAGGAATGATGGATTTCCATTTCACGGATGATTGTTGCTCTGTTATTTAGCTAAGACAATTTCTATTACTATTCTGACCGGGTGAATCAAGAAGAACAACCAAGTCCCCACCCATTATAACTCCAATGAAAACGCTGCATGCAAGAGAGCAGAGGTTGCCAACGCCTCTGATAGTAACTTACAGTGCTCTCTGTACATACCGTAGACCTGTTGTCTTTGTGGAAGCAGCCATCTTGTGAGATGGCCCAGTGTACCAACAATCACTCTGCTAGGAGCCAGTGGCACCATTAAGGCTCGGCCAGTTAGTGATGAATATATATATATATATATATATATATATACACAGCAACTCCTAGCAAGCAGCGGCACTCAGGGAAAAAAATTCATGGGTATTCCAAACAAGTGATGTTTATTCCATGATGATACACAAAAAGAACATCCAACGTTTCGTGGTGCTAACACCCCTTTGTCAAGGTGAACGAAAAAGAAGTGAGTAGTAAAACAATGTGATTACCTTTATAGGTGAGAGAAGTGAAGAGGTCCCGCCAGCGGGAGGTGCAGCAACCTTTCCGGGGAAGGTCTGAACTTCCTTCCTTGCTCGTGAGTGTAGTGACGTGGTGTGCAGACTCCGGTCACATGATCTGGCCCCGCGTCATCAGACGTCCTGGTTCCCCTGGCAACCCTCCGTGTACTCACCGCCATGTCAGACGGCTGTTGTTATGGTCACGGAGATGCAGGGGCTCACAGGGCAATCGAGACGCTGCGGTCATGGCCCGGCTGTATGAAAGTGTGTGTGTGATGATGTGTGATCGTAATGTCACACAGTAAAAATAAACCTGTGCCTGGGCATCCGTGTATTATAGTGCCAGTAGTGCACTAGATCCCAACAACATATAATTGTACATGGTACTTTATCACTGACCATTGCCCAAAGAAATTAAGGGGCGGAGACAGAGCCGGCGATCTTTTGAGACTTGAGGCCAGATGGATGTACAACTTGGCGACCATCAAACCCAATGGACTTAATGATAAAGTACCATGGAATGTATTTTGAATTCTTTAGTCTTATAGTCGCGTGTCATAGTATTTAACTGTAGTATCATTTTTCAGTACACGTGAAAGCGGGACCAAAGAGCACCCTAGGATGTTGTGTCTGACTATTGCAGACACCTTCGTGGTGCACTTTGAGCCCTGTATCAGCTATAACTCTTTATTTAGAGTTACATGTTCCCCTTTTCTCTAGCATTTTTTAACATCTTTACTAGTGTACAATTATATGTTGTTGGGATCTAGTGCACTACTGGCACTATAATACACGGATGCCAAGGCACAGGTTTATTTTTACTGTGTGACATTACGATCACACATCATCACACACACACTTTCATACAGCCGGGCCATGACTGCAGCGTCTCGATTGCCCTGTGAGCCCCTGCATCTCCGTGACCATAACAACAGCCGTCTGACATGGCGGTGGGTACACGGAGGGTTGCCAGGGGAACCAGGACGTCTGATGACGCGGCGCCAGATCATGTGACCGGAGTCTGCACACCACGTCACTACACTCACGAGCAAGGAAGGAAGTTCAGACCTTCCCCGGAAAGGTTGCTGCACCTCCCGCTGGCGGGACCTCTTCACTTCTCTCACCTATAAAGGTAATCACATTGTTTAATTACTCACTTCTTTTTCGTTCACCTTGACAAAGGGGTGTTAGCACCCCGAAACGTTGGATGTTCTTTTTGTGTATCATCATGGAATAAACACCACTTGTTTGGAATACCCATGAATTTTTTTCCCTGAGTGCCGCTGCTTGCTAGGAGTTGCTGTGTGTATCACAGGTTCCAGAGGGCACCGGGGCTCCATTTACTGTGAGGGGTGAGTGCCAATCCGTTGTTGTATATATATATATATATATATATATAATACACTGTAGCACGTACAGGTGAGGTGTAACCTTTGGACTGAAGCGCCGCTTGTCACATTGCTTATTTCTCAGTCCATAACATCAGACGGCAGCGCTATTAGGTCCGTACATTACTTCCTGCAGCTGTACTAAATGGACATCACTATTTTTGGAGGCACCCGCATGCGAGTCACCATAACCTGGGCAGAGTCGCTCTCGCTCTCTCTCTCTGCCCTCGGATACTGTACCAAGCGGAACTAAACTTTATCATATACAGGGGTCATGAAAACATGCAGACAGGTTAATAAGAACTAATAGCATAACTCAAAACAAAAGCACAGATGAAAAAATAAGATTTTAAACCTACCGGTAAATCTTTTTCACGTAGTCCGTAGAGGATGCTGGGGACTCCGTAAGGACCATGGGGATAGACGGGCTCCGCAGGAGACATGGGCACTAAGAAAAGACTTTAGACTATGGGTGTGCACTGGCTCCTCCCTCTATGCCCCTCCTCCAGACCTCAGTTAGAGAAACTGTGCCCAGAGGAGATGGACAGTACAAGAAAAGGATTTTAGCAATCCAAGGGCAAGATTCATACCAGCACACACCAAACACACCGTATAACATGGAACACAAGAACCAGTTAACCGTATGAAACAAACTTACAATCGGGACAAAACCGATGAAACCATAACATAACCCTTATGTAAGCAAAACTATATACAAGTCTTGCAGAAGTAGTCCGCACTTGGGACGGGCGCCCAGCATCCTCTACAGACTACGTGAAAAAGATTTACCGGTAGGTTTAAAATCTTATTTTCACTAACGTCCTAGAGGATGCTGGGGACTCCGTAAGGATCATGGGGATTATACCAAAGCTCCCAAACGGGCGGGAGAGTGCGGATGACTCTGCAGCACCGATTGAGCAAACAAGAGGTCCTCCTCAGCCAGGGTATCAAACTTGTAGAACTTAGCAAAAGTGTTTGAACCTGACTAAGTAGCAGCTCGGCACAGCTGTAATGCCGAGATCCCTCGGGCAGCCGCCCAGGAAGAGCCCACCTTCCTAGTGGAATGGGCCTTAACCGATTTAGGAAACGGCAATCCAGCCGTAGAATGAGCCTGCTGAATGGTGTTACAAATCCAGCGGGCAATAGTCTGCTTTGAAGCAGGAGTGCCAAGCTTGTTAGCAGCACACAGAACAAACAGTGATTCTGTTTTTCTGACTCTAGCCGTTCTGGCTTCGTAAATTTTCAAAGCCCTGACCACATCAAGGGACTTGGAGTCCTCCAAGTCACGCGTAGCCACAGGTACCACAATAGGCTGGTTCATATGAAAGGATGATACCACCTTAGGCAGGAATTGAGGACGGGTCCGCAACTCCGCTCTATGGACATGGAAAACCAGATAGGGGCTTTTATGAGACAAAGCCGCCAATTCTGATACTCGCCTAGCCGAAGCCAAGGCTAACAACATGACCACCTTCCAGGTGAGATATTTTAACTCCACCGATTCCAACGGTTCAAACCAGTGCGACTTTAGAAAACTCAACACCACGTTAAGGGCCCAAGGCGCCACCGGAGGTACAAATGGAGGCTGAATATGCAGCACTCCCTTCACAAAAGTCTGTACTTCTGGGAGAGAAGCCAATTCCTTTTGAAAGAAAATGGATAGGGCCGAAATCTGAACCTTAATGGTGCCTAACTTCAGGCCCAAATTCACTCCCGTTTGAAGGAAGTGAAGGAAACGGCCCAGATGGAAATCTTCCGTAGGAGCTTTCCTGGCCTCACACCAAGAAACATACTTTCGCCATATGCAGTGATAATGCTTAGCTGTCACGTCCTTCCTAGCCTTAATCAGAGTAGGAATGACCGCATCCGGAATGCCCTTTTCAGCTAGGATCCGGCGTTCAACCGCCATGCCGTCAAACGCAGTCGCGGTAAGTCTTGGAACAGACAGGGCCCCTGTAGTAACAGGTCCTGTCGTAGAGGAAGAGGCCACGGATCTTCTGTGAGCATTTCCTGCAGATCCGGATACCAGGCCCTTCGTGGCCAATCTGGAACAATGAGAATTGTCTGCACTCCTCTTCTTCTTATTATCCTCAACACCTTGGGAATGAGAGGAAGAGGAGGAAACACATAGACCGACTGGAACACCCACGGTGTCACTAGGGCGTCCACAGCCACCGCCTGAGGGTCTCTTGACCTGGTGCAATACCTGTGTAGCTTTTTATTGAGGCGGGATGCCATCATGTCTATCTGTGGCAGTCCCCACTGACTTGCAATCTGTGCGAATACTTCCTGATGGAGTCCCCACTTTCCTGGATGCAGGTCGTTTCTGCTGAGGAAGTCTGCTTCCCAGTTGTCCACCCCCAGGATGAAGACCGCCGACAGAGCGCTTACATGATTTTCCGCCCAGCGAAGAATCCTGGTGGCTTCTGCCATTGCCGCCCTGCTCTTTGTCCCGCCCTGGCGGTTTACATGAGCCACTGCGGTTATGTTGTCTGACTGGATCAGAACTGGTAGATCGCGAAGCAAGGACTCCGCTTGACGAAGGGCGTTGTATATGCCCCTCACTCCAGAATGTTGATGTGAACACAAGTCTCTTGACTTGACCAAAGACCTTGGAAGATATTTCCTTGTGCGACTGCTCCCCAACGTCGGAGGCTCGCGTCCGTGGTCACCAGAATCCAGTCCTGGATGCCGAACCTGCGACCCTCTAGAAGATGAGCACTTTGCAGCCACCACAGCAGAGATACCCTGGTCCTGGGTGACAGGGAGATCAACTGACGCATCTGTAGATGCGACCCGGACCACTTGTCCAGTAGGTCCCATTGGAAGGTCCTCGCATGGAACCTGCCGAAGGGAATGGCCTCGTAAGATGCCACCATTTTCCCTAGGACCCGAGTGCAGTGATGAACTGACACCTGCTTCGGCTTCAAGAGATTCCTGACCAGAGTCATGAGTTCCTGAGCCTTTTCTGTCGGAAGATAGACCCTTTTCTGGTCTGTATCCAGAATCATACCCAAGAAGGGTAGACGAGTCGTAGGAACTAACTGCGACTTTGGGAGATTTAGAATCCAGCCGTGTTGCTGTAGCACCTCCAGTGAAAGCGACACGCTCTACAACAACTGTTCCTGCGATCTCGCTTTTATGAGGAGATCGTCCAAGTACGGGATAATTGTGACACCTTGCTTTCGCAGGAGCACCATCATTTCCGCCATTACCTTGGTGAAAATCCTCGGGGCCGTGGAAAGCCCAAACGGCAACGTCTGAAATTGGAAATGACAATCCTGTACCGCAAATCTTAGGAATGCCTGATGAGGCGGATATATGGGGACATGAAGGTATGCATCCTTTATGTCCAGGGAAACCATAAAATCCCCCCCTTCCAGGCTGGCGATGACCGCTCTGAGCAATTCCATCTTGAATTTTAACCTTTGCAGGTATAGGTTCAGGGATTTTAAATTTAAAATGGGTCAGACCGAGCCGTCCGGCTTCGGGACTACAAACAGGGTTGAGTAATAACCTTTCCCCTGTTGGGAGTAGTGGAACCTTGACCACCACCTGTTGAAGACACAATTTGTGAATTGCATTTAGGACTACCTCCCTTTCCAGGAGGAAAGATGGTAGAGCCGATTTGAAAAACCGGCGAGGAGGCACCTCTTCGAATTCCAGCTTGTAACCCTGGGAAACAATTTCTATTGCCCAGGGATCCACCTGTGAGTGAACCCTGATGTGGCTGAAAAGACGAAGACGTGCCCCCACTGGGGCAGACTCCCGTAGTGGAGGCCCAGCATCATGCGGTGGATTTTGCAGAGGCCGGGGAGGACTTCTATTCCTGGGAACTAGCTGTGGTCAGCAGCTTTTTCCCTCTGCCCTTACCTCTGGCAAGAAAGGACGCACCTCGTACTCTCTTGTTTCTCGGTGGCCGAAAAGACTGCATCAGATAATGTTGTGCTTTCTTAGGCTGTGAAGGAATAAAAGGCAAGAAATTTGATTTACCCGCCGTAGCCATGGAGACCAGGTCTGAGAGACCTTCCCCAAACAATTCCTCACCCTTGTACGGTAAAACCTCCATGTGCCGCTTTGAGTCGGCATCACCTGTCCATTGTCGGGTCCACAGGACACGCCTAGCAGAGATCGACATAGCGTTGACCCTAGAACCCAGTAGGCCAATGTCCCTTTGAGCATCTCTCATATATAAGACAGCATCTTTAATATGTCCTAAGGACAACAGAACTGTATCCTTATCCAGGGTATCAATTCCCGTCGATAAGCTATCAGTCCACGCTGCTACAGCGCTACAAACCCAAGCCGACGCTATCGCCGGCCTGAGTAAGGTACCAGAATGTTTGTAAATAGACTTTAAAGTAGCCTCCAATTTGCGCTCAGCAGGATCCCTGAGGGTAGCCGTATCCTGGGATGGCAACGCTATCTTTTTGGATAAGCGCGTCAACGCTTTGTCTTCGTGTGGGGAGGATTCCCACCGTATCCTATCCTTAGCTGGGAAAGGATGCGCCATAAGAATCCTTTTGGGAATCTGCTGTTTCTTGTCTGGAGATTCCCAAGCATTTTCAAATAACTTGTTCAGCTCGACAGAAGGGGGAAAGGTTACCTCAGGCTTCTTTCCCTTATACATAAGGACCCCCGTGTCTGGGACAGGGAGTTCCTCCGTGATATGCAAAACATCTTTCATGGCAATAATCATATATTGAATACTTTTAGCCAACTTTGGCTGTAACTTTGCATCATCGTAGTCGACACTAGAATCAGAATCTGTGTCGGTATCTGTGTCAACTAGTTGTGATAGTGGGCGCTTCTGAGACCCCGAAGATCCCTGTGACATAGGGGTAGGCTGAGGTTGATACCCTGCATGCACCTTTGCCTCAGTTTTATCCAACCTTTTATGTAATAAATTTACATTAGCGCTTAAAACATTCCACATATCCACCCAGTCAGGTGTCGGCGTTGCCGACGGAGACACTTCAATCATTTGCTCCACCTCCTCCCTAGGAGAGCCTTCCACCTCAGACGTACCGACACACCACACACACACACACACACAGGGAATCCTCTTATCTGAAGACAGTTCCCCCACAAGGCCCTTAGGAGAGACAGAGAGAGTATGCCAGCACACACCCAGCGCTATAAAAACCCAGGAAAAAAACACCTAATAAAATGTTTACCCTGAGAGCGCTGTATACATATAAGAAAAACGCCAATTATGTGCCCCCCTCCCTCCTTTAAACCTTCTGATCCGTGGATAAGCAAGGGAGAGTCCAGGGAGCTTCCTCTCAGCGCTGTGCTGTGGAGAAAATGGCGCTGGTGAGTGCTGAGGGAGAAGCCCCGCCCCCTCGGCGGCGGGCTACTGTCCCGCTCGAAATTTTCAAAAACTGGCGGGGGCTCTTCTTATATACAGTGCCCAGCTGTATATAAGTTATTTTTGCCAGATAAGGTCCCTATTGCTGCCCAAGGCGCCCCCCCCCCCCCCCCCCCTGCGCCCTGCACCCTTACAGTGACCGCTCAGTGTGAGGTGTATCGGAGCAATGGCGCACACCTGCAGTGCTGTGCGTTACCTCAGTGAAGAAACGAAGTCTTCTTGCTTCACATACTCACCCGGCTTCTATCTTCCGGCTCTGTGAGGAGGATGTCGGCGGCGCGGCTCCGGGACGGACGGCGAGGGTGAGACCTGCGTACCGATCCCTCTGGAGCTAATGGTGTCCAGTAGCCTAAGAAACAGAGGCTACTAAAAAGTAGGTCTGTTTCTCTCTCCTCAGTCCCTCGCTGCAGGGAGTCTGTTGCCAGCAGGCTCCCTGAACATAAAAAACCTATCTAAAATACTTTTCTCACAGAAACTCAGGAGAGCTCCTGTAATTGCACCCATCTCCTCTGGGCACAGTAATAAACTGAGGTCTGGAGGAGGGGCATAGAGGGAGGAGCCAGTGCACACCCATAGTCTAAAGTCTTTTCTTAGTGCCCATGTCTCCTGCGGAGCCCGTCTATCCCCATGGTCCTTACGGAGTCCCCAGCATCCTCTAGGACGTTAGTGAAACGCATTTAGTGAAAGTTGCAGGTGGAAACGTACAAACCACTGATCAATTAGGACTGACGCAACTTGCTTTCTGGCCTGCAAACGTGAACGGGGATCTGTAGCATTTCTCTGTGATTCCATCGCCCTCCCGACTCCTCTACCAACAAAAATGGCTGCATAATGAAATACCTGAGCTCATTTCTTCAGCCGAAGTCCAGAAGGTTTCCTGTACAATATCTTTCAGGAGCTTCCGCTGCATCTTCTTCTTCTCCCGCAAGACGTTTTTGAAGTTGTTGATGCACTTGTTGAGATAGATGGTCTCTACGCAGACTTGGTCCAGTCTGAGAGGCTTGCCTTCCTTGACCCCCACAGAGAGGTCACCACTTTCAAGCACCTGCTCAGGAGAAGCCACTGTCTCAGGGCCATTCAGGTCTACATCAGGGGACAGGACCAAGGACGGGATAGAGGACTCATGGGCTAGCGAGGGGACCCTGTTGAGCACAAAATATGCATCTTCTTTTAGAATTGAGCTGGAACTGTAGCTGTTACTCATGCTGGAATGTGTAGGAAGACTATCGTTGAAGTGACCACTGCCGATACTGTTGAGTCTTTGTAGAGTTTCATAATCAGGCACTGGAAACACGGTTTCTTTATGTTCCATAAAGGCGTCCGGACTTTCAAGTTTATGAAAAACAACTTTTAAAGCGGACCGGAAATGATTGAGGGCTTTGCCTAATTTATTTGCATAAAACTTGATGTCTACTATATCTATGTTTTCATCTGGCTGATCGAGGAAATCTCTAAAGACATGGCCGGTCTTCTCTTGGCCGTCTAGGTCTATGTGGACCACTTCCTTCAAGGATTCTCCTACGGTTCCGGCAGAACACTTGCCTACTGTGTCATCAAAGCTTAAGGAGGTGAAACTGCCAGATGGATCCTTAATAATCACGTTAATTTTCTCTGTACTGCGAAACTGTACCCTGGAATCCAGGTCGACGTCCCCTTTACAGATTCCATCATGGTCATCGACAATTGAGCAGCACCTGCGGATGGCGATCGCCGCTTCCTCCGTCTCCGATGATGTGCTCAAGTGATTGGAATGCGCTAGCAATCTAGAACATCGACATGTTGATTTTTCGCCAGGGGAAGACGACACATTGGGTGAATGCAAGCTCTTCTGAGATTCCTGAGAGTCAAGACGGATGCAAAGATGACTGACGCTTTTTTGTAGACACTGCTCGGTGGTCTCACTCATGTCACCTCTGGCCATCTCCCCCTCTGATAAACTGCATTTTTTTGCCAATGTACATTTTTGTGCAAAAAGAAACTCCTCTCCACCACAAGGGACCTCTGTACTTTTGTTTTGATACCTTATCCGGAATGACTCAGTCTTACGCTCGCCTCCAGTGTCATCTGTCCGCACCACCTCCTTATCTAGGCTCAAGGAGCTCCAGCGGTTTTCTCTCAGACCATGCTGAAGGACGGAGAGAGAATTTGCTCTCAGTCTATTTTGAAAACTGTGTTCTTCATATGGAACGATCCTCACTCCAGAGCTTTGGAAGTTGATTGATCTTTGAAGTATAAAGTCTCTGTGATCAGGGTGAGAGAGTTTAACAACTGTTGGTCTTGGGCCTAGCACTGTGTTGGACCCAGAGCCAAGCCTGTAAGCCTCTTTTATATAGTCTCTGCTTTGAATGCCATTAAAGCAATGGTGATCGCACAATAGACAGTGTACCCTCTCCAGCACGTTCTCATCTTCATGTTCTGAGATTCCATAAAAACACAACACAGTCTCTTCAATCAGGGAGTCACCACAAGATTCTCTAAGTGCGGGTCTTTTTGGGGATGAGCCGCTACCAACTTGCAACACTTCGATCTCATTCAGAACAGAATCGACGCAAGTGGAGACTTCATCCACCGAACCTTTTATCAAACTCAAGTGCTGTCGCAGCTCTGCAATCTCGGCCTGAATTCGACTGATACCCTGCAATTCCTTGATGATATAGTCCACCACATCCCCAGACCGATCACTCATGACAGAGCTGCTTTCAGAGCTGGACTCAGATGGGATGTCCTGGCACAGAAGCTGACTATTTTCAGTGATCTCCTTCCAGCTCATTGTAATACTTATAGTGGACAGATCCTGTTGGTCGACTGGTAGCCCGTTAGTTTGACAAGGAGAAAGCAATTCAGAGCACTGTTCTTTGGTGTTCTTCTCCTCCTCGAGGTCATGACTTTTCTGCTCCTCTGAGTTTACAGATAACTGAAACCCTGTGTCCCACTTGGAATCTGTCTTGTTAGGATCAACATTAATTCCTGGCTTGCCTTCTGCAGTCTGCTCCATGAGGTCGCAAGCGGCTTGGATGTCCGTGTTAAGTGACTTCCTTTTTATGCCACACATAAACAGGTCGGTATCAAGCTCTACCGGTGAAATCCGGTTATCATGGTTTGCCAATATCTTATCCACTGGCCCTTGCAGTAACCTCTTCATCTTCTCTCTCAGACACAGGGCTAATTTTTGCCTCTTGGACTGCTTTATGGTCAAGATTTTCACGGGATAGTTTCTGTGCTGGAGGACAGTAAGATTTTCGTTTTTTTTCAGTTTCCTTCTGGCAAACATCATCGACTGTAGCGTCTGGCCTTTGCATAGCTTTATGCCTCAAAGCAAACTTTAGGGTGCAGTCAGCCTTCCAAGGGCAACGTTCATCAAAGGTTCCTTCATGATGTAGCTATTATATGGGGAAGACATTGTACTGTGAGAACAACCAACACCATTGTCTAAAATTATATGGCAACACCCTTTCCCTATCTATAAGAATTATGGGAGAAAGGGCTATGTGTTCACCGTGAGCATGCCTAAAATGCCCAGGGAGGTCGGCCAATTCTCCAGCTGCTCGGACACCTCCAAACTGGTTTGGATCTACAGCATCAAGGGGCTGACTGTTCAGTTGGACCTCGGTACACTAGAGGCATCAATCAGAAGCCACCTACAGACCACCATCAGGAGAGCTGATGAGAGAGGAGGTGGGGTACCCCCCGCACCCACTACTGTGCTAGTTTGGGAAGATTACAGTATAATTTACATAATGGGTGAAGTTCTTTGAATGCAAAACTCTGAAAGCAAGTAAATGCATTCACATTGAGATGTTTAGCTCTACCGTATATATAAAAGGTTATGTTCTATCACAGGACATTGTATTCTATACCAACGGGTGACAGCAGGCATTGTATACCCCTGCAGACATATGTCTCCATATAGGTGAAGAGCTAAAATTATTATTGCTATGGAAACCTCATACAGGGAGAAGGAGCTGGACTTCACCTGTTGCTATATTACTTTGTTCTGTGATTCATATGCTTACAGCTTGGGGAGGATGCAGTATTTCATAATTATGGTCTCAGCACAGAAAAAAAGCATTTTAGCTGCTTAAAAGCTGTAGGGAACCCTATAAATAAAACATGCTCATTTGGTGCCACCGGGAAGAGAACATTTATATATACTGTGTTAGCACCTATATGTATGCCATGTTTTCTATTCAGCACCATCAACTTGCATCATTTGACTGCTCTACAAATTCAGCTTGCAAAATAGAAACCAAGGTCGGTGACCAATAATTAGAAAACAGAATCATAGTTTGAAAAACGTAACAATAATTATAATATAATCTACGGTATATATCCTCCCAGGTTTGCTGAAATGTGACTTTGGAAGACTGAGACCTGATATAACCTACTGTCGTTTTATAGGAAACGAAACGGGTTTGCAAAACAACTTTCCAGTGGCGGCAATTTATCTGTTTACGAACGTTGTGTATTAGCAAATGAAGATATGAAAACAAAGTTCCATTTAGTACAAGCATATGATGGCTGAAGTCGGTGCTTATTAAATAAATTGCTCAAGGCACACAAGCAGTGCATGTTTTCCGTCTTCCCTTTCTGGAGCACAGGTGTGCACATTACCAATCGACATTTTTATAAGGTTCCGCAGGCAGTGCTGAATATTTCACGTGTGATTCTGGCACTGACTGCGAGCCTACTTCCGCGGCTATTTTTCCGTCCATGCCATGGCAAAAGGATTGAGGATATGCCAACAACACTCTTATAGATCGGGGCTACTTGAGTGACACTCCAAGTCCTGCCATGTACACACCGCCATCACTAGATGGTTGTATTTAAAAAAATAAAAGCATGTATAACAGGATATTTTATTCTGACAGGAGACTTCATGCAGATGCATGGTAATACCGGGACTTGTGATGTGAATACATTAGAGACACAAAAGTGATCTGATACAACAGACTAATGGGTTCGTTTACGTTGTCAGTGTATATGTCAAACACATATGTGCAAGAGACTGAATTATCCAATTTGAAAGCGATGAAAACATTTCAGGCGCGCTGCTAGAAGCGTCAGAATCTCCGTTCTGAGCGCACATGAAATGCTGACATTAAATCTGTGCAGTGAAATATCTGCAGCCTCCGGAGCAGCAGATTAATGCTGGCAAATTGCCGTTGTGCTGCCGCCGTGTTGTGCTAGACGCTTCCATTTGTTATTTATTTTATTTTTATATCAATTAGCCAAAACAAGATCCTGCTGTATTTCTGTATCCACAAGGAAAATCCGCTTCCTCCTACTTTCCGGCCAGCCTGGGAGGTTTATTCGCTGCCTTAATACTGAGGATCGCTAATGAGCCCGGCTTAATGATGCGGCTATTCGATGGAAACATATACTGTAGCAGGAGATCTAAGTTCTGACAATGGGGACAATTTCAGTAAAGAACCATCATTCAGCCCAACAAGTCAGCATGGGCACTGAAAGGGCCTGCCTATAATGAGGGACGTGCCGGCAGAACACTGGTGCAGCTGGCAGAATGGGTGCCATCACAGTGTGCAGGTTCTGGCTGAGAATTCCAGCTCTGAACGTCTGAGGGCCGCTCTGTAACACTCCCCCCCCCATCCTCTGTGCTAAATGTGAGAAGAGACATCGTGCCCCGCAGCAGCGACACAGCGAGGATTTCAGCTGATGAGTTTAATCATTTGAACACAATGTGAATCCCAGCTGTTGTGTAAGCTGTGATGACAGCCACAGGAACAAAACTGTAAAGGTGGAGAATGTGGAGATAGGGAGAGTTCTACTCCGTTCTGTGATCAGGAGGACAAGCCTGGCCTAAGTACAGGGTCCTAGGCTGCTCTGCCCTGTGAGCGGGAGGACAAGCCTGTCCTAAGTACAGGGTCCTAGGCTACATACTCTGTTCTGTGAGCAGGAGGACAAGCTTGCCCTAAGTACAGGGTCCTAGACTGCTCTGCTCTGTGAACAGGAGGACAAGCCTGCCCTAAGTACAGGGTCCTAGGCTGCTCTGCCCTGTGAGCGGGAGGACAAGCCTGCCCTAAGTATAGGGTCCTAGGCTACCTACTCTGTTCTGTAAGCAGGAGGACAAGCCTGTCCTAAGTACAGGGTCCTAGACTGCTCTACTCTGTGAACAGGAGGACAAGCCTGCCCTAAGTACAGGGTCCTAGACTGCTCTACTCTGTGAACAGGAGGACAAGCTTGCCCTAAGTACAGGGTCCTAGGCTACCTACTCTGTTCTGTAAGCAGGAGGACAAGCCTGTCCTAAGTACAGGGTCCTAGACTGCTCTACTCTGTGAACAGGAGGACAAGCCTGCCCTAAGTACAGGGTCCTAGACTGCTCTACTCTGTGAACAGGAGGACAAGCTTGCCCTAAGTACAGAGTCCTAGGCTGCTCTGTGATTAGGAGGACAGGCCTGTCCTAAGTACAGGGTCCTAGGCTGCTCTGCTCTGTAAGCAGTAGAACAAACCTGCCCTAAGTACAGGAGCCTAGGCTGCTCTGCTCTGTGATCAGGAGGACAAGCCTGTCCTAAGTACAGGGTTCTAGGCTACTCTGCTCCGTTCTGTGAGCAGGAGGACAAGCCTGCCCTAAGTACAGGGTCCTAGGCTACTCTGCTTTGTGCTGTGAGCAGGAGGACAAGCCTGTCCTAAGTAAAGGGTCCTAGGCTGCTCTTCTCTGTTCTGTGAGCAGGAGGACAAGCCTGTCCTAAGTACAGGGTCCTAGACTGCTCTGCTCTGTGAGCAGGAGGACAAGCCTGTCCTAAGTACAGGGTCCTAGGCTGCTCTACTCTGTGAACAGGAGGACAAGCCTGCCCTAAGTACAGGGTCCTAGGCTGCTCTTCTCTGTGAGCAGGAGGACAAGCTTGCCCTAAGTACAGAGTCCTAGGCTGCTCTGCGAGCAGGAGGACAAGCCTCTCCTAAGTACAGGGTCTTAGACTGCCCTGCTCTGTGATCAGGAGGACAGGCCTGTCCTAAGTACAGGGTCCTAGGCTGCTCTGCTCTGTGCTGTGAGCAGGAGGACAAGCTTGCCCTAAGTACAGGGTCCTAGGCTGCTCTGCTCTGTAAGCAGTAGAACAAACCTGCCCTAAGTACAGGGTCCTAGGCTGCTCTGCGAGCAGGGGGACAAGCCTGCCCTAAGTACAGGAGCCTAGGCTGCTCTGCTCTGTGATCAGGCGGACAAGCCTGTCCTAAGTACAGGGTTCTAGGCTACTCTGCTCGGCTCTGTGAGCAGGAGGACAAGCCTGCCCTAAGTACAGGGTCCTAGGCTGCTCTGCTCTGTGAGCAGCGGTACAAGCCTGCCCTAAGTACAGGGTCCTAGGCTACTCTGCTCTGTGCTGTGAGCAGGAAGACAAGCCTGTCCTAAGTAAAGGGTCCTAGGCTGCTCTTCTCTGTTCTGTGAGCAGGAGGACAAGCCTGTCCTAAGTACAGGGTCCTAGGCTGCTCTGCTCTGTGAGTAGGAGAAGCCTACCCTAAGTACAGGGTCCTAGGCTGCTCTGTTCTGTGAGGAGGACAAACCTGCCCTAAGTACAGGGTCCTAGGCTACTCTGCTCTGTGCTGTGAGCAGGAGGACAAACCTGCCCTAAGTACAGGGTCCTAGGCTGCTCTGCTCTGTGAGCAGGAGGACAAGCCTGTCCTAAGTACAGGGTCCTAGACTGCCCTTCTCTGTGATCAGGAGGACAAGCCTGTCCTAAGTACAGGGTCCTAGGCTGCTCTGCTCTGTGCTGTGAGCAGGAGAACAAGCTTGCCCTAAGTACAGGGTCCTAGGCTGATCTTCTCTGTGAGCAGGAGAACAAACCTGCCCTAAGTACAGGGTCCTAGGCTGCTCTGCGAGCAGGAGGACAAGCCTGCCCTAAGTACAGGAGCCTAGGCTGCTCTGCTCTGTTATCAGGAGGACAAGCCTGTCCTAAGTACAGGGTTCTAGGCTACTCTGCTCTGTTCTGTGAGCAGGAGGACAAGCCTGCCCTAAGTACAGGGTCCTAGGCTGCTCTGTTCTGTGAGCAGCGGTACAAGCCTGCCCTACGTACAGGGTCCTATTCTACTCTGCTCTGTGCTGTAAGCAGGAGGACAAGCCTGTCCTAAGTAAAGGGTCCTAGGCTGCTCTGCTCTATTCTGTGAGCAGGAGGACAAGCCTGTCCTAAGTACAGGGTCCTAAGCTGCTCTGCTCTGTGAGCAGGAGGACAAGCCTACCCTAAGTACAGGGTCCTAGGCTGCTCTGTTCTGTGAGGAGGACAAACCTGCCCTAAGTACAGGGTCCTAGGCTACTCTGCTCTGTGCTGTGAGCAGGAGGACAAACCTGCCCTAAGTACAGGGTTCTAGGCTGCTCTGCTCTGTTAGCAGGAGAACAAGCCTGCCCTAAGTACAGGGTCCTAGGCTACTCTGCTCTGTGAGGAGAACAAACCTGCCCTAAGTACAGGGTCCTAGGCTGCCCTGCTCTGTTCTGTGAGCAGGAGGACAAGCCTGCCCTAAGTACAGGGTCCTAGGCTACTCTGCTCTGTGAACAGAAGGACAAGCTTCCTAAAGTACAGGGTCCTAGGCTGCTCTGCTCTGTGAGCAGGAGAACAAGCCTGTCCTAAGTACAGGGTCCTAGGCTGCTCTGCTCTGTTAGGAGGACAAACCTGCCCTAAGTACAGGGTCCTAGGCTGCCCTGCTCTGTTCTGTGAGCAGGAGGACAAGCCTGCCCTAAGTACAGGGTCCTAGGCTACTCTGCTCTGTGAGGACAAACCTGCCCTAAGTACAGGATCCTAGGCTGCTCTGCTCTGTGAGCAGGAGGACAAGCCTGCCCTAAGTACAGGGTCCTAGGCTGCTCTGCTCTGTTAGCGGGAGGACAAGCGTGCCCTAAGTACAGGGTCCTAGGCTGCTCTGTTCGCAGGATAACAAGCCTTCCCTAAGTACAGGGTCCTAGGCTGCTCTGCTCTGTTCTATGAGCGGGAAGACAAGCCTGCCCCAAGAACAGGGTTCTAGGCTACTCTGATCTGTTCTGTCCGTGGGAGGACAAACCTGCCCTAAGTACATGGTTCTAGGCTGCTCTGCTCTACGAGCAGGAGGACAAGCCTTCCCTAAGTACAGGGTCCTAGGCTACTCTGCTCTGTAACAGGAGAGCAAGCCTACCCTAAGCACAGGGTCCTAGGCTGCTCTGCTCTGTTCTGTGAGCGGGAGTACAAACCTGCCCTAAGTACAGGGTTCTAGGCTGCTCTGCCCTACGAGCAGGAGGACAAGCCTGCCCTAAGTACAGGGTCCTAGGCTGCTCTGCTCTGTGAGCAGGAGGACAAGCCTACCCTAAGTACAGGGTCCTAGGCTGCTCTGTTAGCGGGAGGAAAAATCTGCCCTAATTACAGGGTCCTAAGCTACTGGGGCTTCTGCTGAAATGCTCTCTTCTCTAATGGGTTATAGGTGAATGGCCCTACAGCCATGTGCATACACAGCTTACCAGAACATACCTGCAAACAGTTACCAGTCACTTCTCAACCTCCCAATACTCTCCTATAACCCCATATTAACTGTGCAGTACACAGGAGCAGATCCCAGACACCAACACCATGGACTGGTAATGAGGCTGGTTAATAGAACACCAGGTCACTGTGCATCTTAGCCATGTTGCACTGCAGTAGGGATGGTCACTGACCGTCCATGGTTAACAATCATCAGTGGTTTGCCTAGGATGCAGCGCAGGACCTCACAACCACCATCGGGCAGCTTGCGGCACCCTTGGTGCAGCGCCAGTCGCCCGACGCAGAGGCCAAGAAATCCCTGTCCAATGACGGGGATCCCTGGTCTCTTTCCTCCGCCTAAATGCTAGCGACACGCCTACGTTTTCACGAATGGAGGCTTTTGCCGCCCCCTCTCCAGGCGGCAACAGACTGCCAATTACTGCCAATCTGCTGCCGTCCTGCTACCTTCATCGCAGGACCCGTTCGCGTACATGGATAGAAGTATGTGGTCACACCTGTATTTGCTTGACCCTGCCGCATAGCCTGTCCAATTGCAAAGCTCCTTTCTTATTTTGCTTTGCTCCCAGACAGATTCAGCCTCAATGAGTCCATGTGGAATGCGGCCTGTAATATCTACTGTATAAAGGGGCGAGGGATCCCAATGGGGTCTCCAGACTACACTGCTGCAACAAGTCTCGCCCTAGACCAGGCATGTCCAACCTGCGGCCCTCCAGCTGTTGAGAAACTACACATCCCAGCATGCCCTGACACAGCTTTAGCATTCTCTGACAGCAAAACAGTGTCAGGGCATGCTGGGATATGTAGTTTCACAACAGCTGGAGGGCCGCAGGTTGGACATGCCTGCCCTAGACGGTAGTGGATACTGGACAAGAGAACCCTAAAATGAGTGGGAATGTTCTAATATGAGCTGATTAGCCAAAAGGCATTGCAAACGCTGGAGTATCTGTATGAAGGGAAGTTTGTGCAACAATGTTAATTCTTTTGTACTGTAAGTCACTGTTTCTTGTTTCGCTCAGTTTATTTACTTTGTTAGGCGCTGTGGAACCCTTATGGCGCCATATAGAGGATAACTGTGTACTGTGACAGAATCAGGCCTACAAAAGTGTGATAGAAAAAAGGTCATAGATAAAAATGTAACCAAGCTCCATAGCTAAAGTACAAAAACCAGTCTAGTGACGCACTAGGAACCAGTGACATCACTGAGGCGCGAGGCGCGCCTGAACTGATATGCAATCCAGAAAACAGAAGCTTTCAAAGAATATTTATATGGCCCGATCTTTTTTAGACACATAATATATACATAACACATGGTCGAGTCACATTATTATGAGCGCCTCCTACATGTGACGTCGGCAATATGTAGCCCATGAAGCACGTCACGTGACGTGCGCTGGCTTGGTGGGTATATAAGGTGTGTGATAGGCCGTCTGCACACATATCACTCGTTACTGCTATTGGTAAAAGGGGCGATTTATCCGAGTTGCATAAAGGGATGATTATTGGCTTTTGGGCCAAGGGTGGTAATATCTCTGACACAGCGCAGTGTGTGACCTGTCCGCGTGCTGCTGCGGTGAAGGTGCTTCGTGACTGGACAAATGGCATCATTGCGAATAACCGACGTGGAAACTGCGATGCACTACGTGCCATTGATGTGAGAGGTGAACGTCAGCTACGATGATGTGTGAGGGCCGACCGATGTGCTACAGCGGAGCAGCTCACTGTCACAATGACCCTGGGGGCTGCCAGATGTGTGTCTAACATGACAGATCAGCCCGTCTCGCTGCTGTCCGCGCTGCACACAGTGGTTACTCTGGCTATTAGCTGCTGGTCATAATAATCTGACTCCGCCGTGTGTATTATTCTCAGTACCTAACAAAACTTTTTTTAAATTTCTTTTTATAGAGTTTGTGATTCACCTTCGTTCCCGCTGTGAGCAATAAAGAGTTAACCAGATCCAATCTACATATCTTCCAGCAGTACGGTAATACACCTGGAGAGAAGCCATGTCTGTGCCCTTACATTTCATAACAGGATCCAACGTAAACCATTACTGTTGGACCAATCAGGGTGCAGGGCAGTGTTACATGGCGCAGCCTGAAGAGTGTTTGGTATAAGCATGGGAAAGCAGAGTGACAACAGAAGCTGTGAGCGAGACAGAAGAGACGGAGGTGTGTGCGGGACAGGAGGCTCACACAATTCACGATAAATGCTTCTACATATATATATATATATATATATATATATATACACAGCTCAAAAAAATAAAGGGAACATTTAAACAACACAATGTAACTCCAAGTCAATCACACTTCTGAGAAATCAAACTGTCCACTTAGGAAGCAACACTGATTGACAATCAATTTCACATGCTGTTGTGCCAATGGAATAGACAACAGGTGGGAATTATAGGCAATTAGCAAGACACCACCAATAAAGGAGTTGTTCTGCAGGTGGTGACCACAGACCACTTCTCAGCTCCTATGCTTTCTGGCTGATGTTTTGGTCACTTTTAAAAGTTGGCGGTGCATTCACTCTAGTGGTAGCATGAGACGGAGTCTACAACCCACACAAGTGGCTCAGGTAGTGCAGCTCATCCAGGATGGCACATCAATGCGAGCTGTGGCAAGAAGGTTTGCTGTGTCTGTCAGCGTAGTGTCCATAGCATGGAGGCGCTACCAGGAGAAAGGCCAGTACATCAGGAGACGTGGAGGAGGCCGTAGGAGGGCAACAACCCAGCAGCAGGACCGCTACCTCCGCCTTTGTGCAAGGAGGAACAGGAGGAGCACAACCAGAGCCCTGCAAAATGACCTCCAGCAAGCCACAAATGTGCATGTGTCTACTCAAACGATCAGAAACAGACTCCATGAGGGTGGTATGAGGGCCCAACGTCCACAGGTGGGGGTTGTGAATACAGCCCAACACTGTGCAGGACGTTTGGCATTTGCCAGAGTACACCAAGATTGGCAAATTCGCCACTGGCGCCCTGTGCTCTTCACAGATGAAAGCAGGTTCTCACTGAGCACATGTGACAGACGTGACAGAGTCTGGAGACGCCAAGGAGAACGTTCTGCTGCCTGCAACATCCTCCAGCATGACCGGTTTGGCAGTGGGTCAGTAATGGTGTGGGGTGGCATTTCTTGGGGGGGGGGGGGGCGCACACCCCTCCATGTGCTTGCCAGAGGTAGCCTGACTGCCATTAGGTACCGAGATGAGAACCTCAGACCCCGTGTGAGACCATATGCTGGTGCGGTTGGCCCTGGGTTCCTCCTAATGCAAGACAATGCTAGACCTCATGTGGCTGGAGTGTGTCAGCAGTTCCTGCAAGACGAAGGCATTGATGCTATGGACTGGCCCGCCCATTCCCCAGACCTGAATCCAATTGAGCACATCTGGGACATCATGTCTCGCTCCATCCACCAACGCCACGTTGCACCACAGACTGTCCAGGAGTTGACGGATGCTTTAGTCCAGGTCTGGGAGGAGATCCCTCAGGAGACCATCCGCCACCTCATCAGGAGCATGCCCAGGCGTTGTAGGGAGGTCATACAGGCACGTGGAGGCCACACACACTACTGAGCCTCATTTTGACTTGTTTTAAGGACATTACATAAAAGTTGGATCAGCCTGTAGTGTGTTTTTCCACTTTAATTTTGAGTGTGACTCCAAATCCAGACCTCCATGGGTTAATAAATTTGATTTCCATTGATAATTTTTGTGTGATTTTGTTGTCAGCACATTCAACTATGTAAAGAACAAAGTATTTAATAAGAATATTCATTAATTCAGATCTAGGATGTGTTGTTTTAGTGTTCCCTTTATTTTTTTGAGCAGTGTATATATATATATCACCAAGCAGCTTTATAGCGCATTTTCAATCAAGCCTTTCCGTTGGGATTAGCCACCCTCATCCCAGTGTCTGGAGTGTGAATGCAGCAACCAGCAAATGGAAGACGGAACTCCTGAATGTTCCCATAAACTCAGCTTATACTAACACTGAGGTATCATAGTACAGAGCCTGGCTATGGCATGAGTTGGGAACGGCAATTTGTAGCTCTCCAGGTGTTTGGGTAAGCAGCAAATGCTTGCACTTGTAGTTCTACAACAGCCATGGAGATACAGGCTCATCCCCAGCCACTCAGAGTTAATACATATAGAGCACGATGAAAGAACATATAGCAAGTACGATGTAACCCTCTCAGCCTGTAACTGGTATTAACTCTGCCAGCAAGAATTGAGGGAGGGGGGGGGGGGGGGGTATTGTTTAGTTAACATAAACTTGCCCACCCCCAGAGGAGGGCATATGTGTTGGAGGTCAGGGGGTAATGGTGGTATAAAGTATATAATATCAGGAGGGATTGGGGGGGTTAAGTGACTGAACAAAACAGCAATACAAGTCACAGATATATCGGCATAATCCTTAGTGGCTGGAGGTGAGTCTATTACCCCCTGGGGTGGAGAATGAAGGACCGGCTGTAATTGTCTGGTTTATAAAGGCTGCACTATACTAGGAAATCACAGTGTGCAGATGCTTATGTGAAGTACTGGTCAGGGGAGCTGACTATCTAAGAGATGTACCCATCTACTTTATGATGCGGACTCATTGCAGCCTGACAGGGAAAACATGCAATGCCTGGAGGCAGCTACCAAAGTAACATTCCCTATAGTGCTCCTCATTTACATTCCCTATAGTGCTCCTCGGTAACATTCCCTATAGTGCTCCTCAGTAACATTCCCTATAGTGCTCCTCAGTTACATACCCTATAGTGCTCCTCAGTTACATTCCCTATAGTGCTCCTCAGTTACATTCCCTATAGTGCTCCTCGGTAACATTCCCTATAGTGCTCCTCGGTTACATTCCCTATAGTGCTCCTCAGTAACATTCCCTATAGTGCTCCTCAGTAACATTCCCTATAGTGCTCCTCAGTAACATTCCCTATAGTGCTCCTCAGTAACATTCCCTATAGTGCTCCTCAGTTACATTCCCTATAGTGCTCCTCAGTTACATTCCCTATAGTGCTCCTCAGTTACATTCCCTATAGTGCTCCTCGGTAACATTCCCTATAGTGCTCCTCGGTTACATTCCCTATAGTGCTCCTCAGTAACATTCCCTATAGTGCTCCTCAGTAACATTCCCTATAGTGCTCCTCAGTAACATTCCCTATAGTGCTCCTCAGTAACATTCCCTATAGTGCTCCTCAGTTACATTCCCTATAGTGCTCCTCAGTTACATTCCCTATAGTGCTCCTCAGTTACATTCCCTATAGTGCTCCTCAGTTACATTCCCTATAGTGCTCCTCGGTAACATTCCCTATAGTGCTCCTCGGTTACATTCCCTATAGTGCTCCTCAGTAACATTCCCTATAGTGCTCCTCAGTAACATTCCCTATAGTGCTCCTCAGTAACATTCCCTATAGTGCTCCTCAGTTACATTCCCTATAGTGCTCCTCAGTTACATTCCCTATAGTGCTCCTCGGTAACATTCCCTATAGTGCTCCTCGGTTACATTCCCTATAGTGCTCCTCAGTAACATTCCCTATAGTGCTCCTCAGTAACATTCCCTATAGTGCTCCTCAGTAACATTCCCTATAGTGCTCCTCAGTTACATTCCCTATAGTGCTCCTCAGTTACATTCCCTATAGTGCTCCTCGGTAACATTCCCTATAGTGCTCCTCAGTAACATTCCCTATAGTGCTCCTCAGTAACATTCCCTATAGTGCTCCTCAGTTACATTCCCTATAGTGCTCCTCAGTTACATTCCCTATAGTGCTCCTCCGTAACATTCCCTATAGTGCTCCTCAGTAACATTCCCTATAGTGCTCCTCAGTAACATTCCCTATATTGCTCCTCAGTAACATTCCCTATAGTGCTCCTCAGTAACATTCCCTACAGCGCTCCTCAGTAACATTCCCTATAGTGCTCCTCGGTAACATTCCCTATAGTGCTCCTCAGTAACATTCCCTATAGTGCTCCTCAGTAACATTCCCTATAGTGCTCCTCAGTAACATTCCCTATAGTGCTCCTCAGTTACATTCCCTATAGTGCTCCTCAGTTACATTCCCTATAGTGCTCCTCCGTAACATTCCCTATAGTGCTCCTCAGTAACATTCCCTATAGTGCTCCTCAGTAACATTCCCTACATTGCTCCTCAGTAACATTCCCTATAGTGCTCCTCAGTAACATTCCCTACAGTGCTCCTCTGTAACATTCCCTATAGTGCTCCTCGGTAACATTCCCTATAGTGCTCCTCGGTAACATTCCCTACAGTGCTCCTCAGTAACATTCCCTACAGTGTTCCTCAGTAAGATTCCCTACAGCGCTCCTCAGTAACATTCCCTATACTGCTCCTCAGTAACATTCCCTACAGTGCTCCTCAGTAACATTCCCTATAGTGCTCCTCAGTAACATTCCCTACAGTGCTCCTCAGCAACACCCCTACAGTGCTCCTCAGTAACATTCCCTACAGTGTTCCTCAGTAACATTCCCTACAGTGCTCCTCAGTAACATTCCCTACAGTGCTCCTCAGTAACATTCCCTACAGTGCTCCTCAGTAACATTCCCTGTAGTGCTCCTCAGTAACATTCCCTACAGTGCTCCTCAGTAACATTCCCTACAGTGCTCCTCAGTAACATTCCCTATAGTGCGCCTCAGTAACATTCCCTATAGTGCTCCTCAGTAACATTCCCTATAGTGCTCCTCGGTAACATTCCCTATAGTGCTCCTCAGTCTTCCAGAACTCACATGTCCAGCAAACACCGGGATAGAACTCACCAAATACATGGTACAACGTTAATGTGACCACCCAATATCGCATCCCTACTCCTCGGGTCACCAACCCACAGTGATCTGGCCAGTAGACTCCATCACGTCCTGGCGCTCCTGCCTTACCTTGAACACTTACCTTGTGATCCTTACCCACTACACCAAGCAACCCAGACGGGAGGCAGAGCCCACCCAGGGGGACCAGAAAACTTTTGCAGCTTCAGAAAGAAGTCAAGGGCAGGTGTTAGCTTGGCCGCGGCACCCCTGACCCATGCGGGAGGGGCACAGAGACAGCAGGCGAGACCACGGTGCCAATCGAGAGGACCCAGAGGAGATGGCTTTGCCCCACGTTGCTGTCTGGGCTTCCAGCCTTTCCCAAGACGAGCAGCTGCAAAGACACAAACCGGGCTCAATAGCGACAGACACACAACAGCCGGAACACCAAGCACGATCCGCAGAACTTGCAGTAATCCACTTAGTGCTTGCCGGGGGAACTTGCAGAGTGGCGAAGACCAATCAGACGGAGGAAATGCTGAACATCAAGCGCAAGAAAACCTCTGCTCCTTACAAGAGTGTGCTCCTCCTCTCCTGCTGCCTCCCGTCTCCAATCTTACTTATATACGAAGACACCCCCCCCCCCCCCCCCCCTCCACAGCTACTCCTCAAAACTGTGCGGGAACCACACTCCCAGCCAGGGCTCCCAGGAAAGCAGGAATGATGACTGAGCTGAGACAGAGGAGACTTCACAGCGACGGAAGGCAGGGAGAGATTACTGCAGCCTGCAAATCCATCAGACCTCTTATCACAAATGAGTCTGTACGGCAATATTAATTAGTGTCTGATGGGAATATCGATGCCCACCACAGCTTTCCACCCACTCCCACCAGAGCTGTCAGCCACTGCTGTGTCTGTAGAATTGTATACAGCATCCCCCCACACCCCCCCATGTTAGCTACTTTAACCACTTCACCACCAGAGTGGAATAACCTGTGCTAACACCGATCGATGCGTTTCTGAATTTCTGACATAAGGCGAAAAAGAAGCAGCTTTCGGGAGGCAGGGATAATATGCATCTCAGGGTACCCTGCACTCTGGAGATAGGGAGGGAAAGTAAAACATACAGTGATATTTATTATGCAGGTGTAATATCGTCAGGGTAACATGCTGGGGTACTGGTGTTCCGCGGCACAGCCAGCTGATGGCACCACTTATATATAGGCACCCAAAAATCAGACTCGTACAGGAAATCTCAAAATGCATCATGAACAGCGCCCACGTGTGGTGAAAGGGAAGAATGCCAACTGGGGAAATATTAAAACATACGATACAAAAAGAAAAAAAAAGAAAAAAATTAGAGAAGTGTGAAAACAGTTCAGTAGTGTGAAAAGATAATAAGGTCTCCGGCAATGGAGCAGAGATTGCAGCAATGGTGCCTCGCGTCTGGAGATTACATACTAATAAGAGATCTATACGGTTTGGTGAAGAGATGAACATTCCAGGAAACTGGTAATAAAGGGTTGGGGGCCAATTCAGAGCTGCAGGAAAGCCGGCCACAAATGCACTCGCTTTCTGTTCACAGATTAGCACAGTGTCGGACCTGGGGATAAACCTCAACCTCGTCCAATGTACAGCATCTCAGGGTGCTCTATCCATTCCCCAGCCACATGCAGAGGGGAAATGGAGGTAGCAGGAAGCCACAGACTGAGAGTTATATAGTGGGGGGAGCAGGGTCCCCAGCAGCACAGAGTATATCAGGAGATGAGTGATGTGTCAGTGAGGACAGGGCTGCATGTGACAGGGGCAGTGACATGATGTGAGGAGGGGAATGGAGGCAGCAGGAAGTCACAGACTGAGAGTTATATAGTGGGAGGAGCAGGGTCCCCCAGCAGCACAAAGTATATCAGGAGATGAGCGATGTGTCAGTAAGGACCCAAATCCAACTTACAGCAACTATACGCTTGGAACCGCACGCATTCCATGCCTTAAACACAGCCAACAACTTGTGATGATATTATCTGGGAATCCATCAGCAATGACAGTGTGAGGGAAAGCGTGCTATGACGCTGGATGATACACACACAAGGTTACAGACGTGTCCCCAGGCTGCTCTGAGCACAATGGTTATACAGGCGGAGATGAGACGCTGTAAATAATCTGCAGCAAAGTGTGGTCCGGGGACTTAACCTCCATCATGTCTGTTATGTCAGATGCTTCTCACTGCAGGCAAATAACTCTTCATCCCCCAGACAAAGACAATTAGCATCATTGTACGACATTTATTATTAGCAGAACAAGTAAATAGGGAATTTAACTGGAATTAATTAGCATCTTTGAGGCAGAAGGAAGCTGCACTGGGCCAAGGAATTTGTTACTATCTGCCGCCCAGTGACCCAGGCATTTATCAGCCAGGCGACAGCGCTGGAGAAATGATCGGCGCTTCCCGTGAATTGAAATTAAGTTCAGTCTAAAAGCATTTTGCCTTTACTAATAATGGCTCTGTAATTCCATTCATAGACAGCGGCAGTCAGCGAGGCGGCCTGGGGAAGAGTGAATTCCACACTCTGTCCACAATCCCCCACTGCCACTAAGAATGGCTGCAATGAGCAACGCTGACATTCACCCCTCCCCACCCTGGCCACAAACTCACCGTAATCACCTAGCAAAGCAACCCGCAACCGCTGCTGAATGCCCAGTTCCCCACATCAAATAAATATAGATGGAAAAGGACAGCTTCAATAAGAGACAGAGGGCCCATTTATCACTGATTGCATGTTCAGTGCAATTTGGGCATGATATTAGCGCCCAGGAATTCATTGCAATATGCGATTATATTGACAGGATGTATCATCTGGCACAGGCAGGGTCCAGGGCATGCAGTTAATATACCGCCTGTTTGGATACCAGCGTTCAGGATACAGACGCCGGAATCCCAAAAGGCAGGGAAATGCTGGCGGTCGGAATCCCGGTATTCCCACTAGAGTGGTGAGTCCACTGCACCACCCAAGGGGGGATATAACCTATGGCGAGCAAAGGTGGCCACCGGGCCGGAAGGAAGGCGAGCGCAGCAAGCCCGTGAGGGGACTTGCTGCCGAGTATACTGACAACCGGCATCCCACCGGGTCCAGAGCCTGTGCCTGCGATGTGCTGCTGCAGAGGCGCGGTCCCCGCTGGCCGCATTATGTACCGCGGCCACTTGCAGGGGAAACCTCTGCTGGCTGGAAATGCAGCAACCCCCCCCCCCCCCCCCCCCATTTAGCTGCAAATAGTTTTTGATAAATGGACCCCAAAGACTGGAGCGGTATATTAGGTAGGTGGAAAGGGGAAGGGGAGATAGAGAAAGAGAAGGAAGGGGTGGGAGCATAGAAAGAAGGGAGAGAGAGGTAAAAAGGAAGTGGGGGGGGGGGGGGGGGGAGAGAAGAGGGAGAGAGAAAAGAAAGAAGAGGAGAGAAGAGCAAACATAGAATTTAACAGCAGACAACCATATTGTTGACTAGCCTGCAAAGGAGGAAGGAATGTATTGCACGCTAGCCACCAGAGGGGGGGGTGTAGATTTGCGGATGAAGAGGACACGGCTTGCACATTAACCACTGAGGTGCAATGGCTCATGGGTGTAATATGCCTTTATAACAGGAGAAAATCACACGTGCAGATTGTAATTAGGATTTACTGTAACTGTCTGAACATTTTCACAGTCTCACTACCAAATACCACTGTGATGCTGGACAAGCGGCCCCCCAGTGCCCAGCCCCACGTTCCAGGCATCTTAGTTGTGAAGGTCCATCACTGGCAACTAGCAACATGGAGAGTGCGTCAGTGCAGTTTGTCGGGATCTGCCATTTGAGACATCCCACCACGGTTCTTCCCAGTGACCGGAGGAAAGCTTAAGAGGTCCTGTCTGAGCGAGTCCCTTATAGCTGATCACATTATTCTGGGAGATACCTGATAAAGCGGCACTGAGGAG
Organism: Pseudophryne corroboree; assembly: GCF_028390025.1. Taxonomy (NCBI): domain Eukaryota; kingdom Metazoa; phylum Chordata; class Amphibia; order Anura; family Myobatrachidae; genus Pseudophryne; species Pseudophryne corroboree. The sequence continues at coordinate 22,995,699 of NC_086444.1, read as the reverse complement.
GTGGAAGGAGCCACCAGGGCGGAAGCAGATCTGATGCTTCCCGGGAGACACAAGTGTAAAACTGAACATTTTGTTACAACTAGCGCTCACGATTTCCACCTTTGCAAAAGGTGTCATTCCCACGGGTACAGCCTCCTGCGCCGAGACGCTCACAAACCCACACAAGACATGTATGAGAGGCAGCCAGTCTAAGGGGCAGCACCGGCGGCTGCAAGTGTCTGAGACAATAACTGATTCAGAATGAAACCTAAAACAGAACGTAATCTCCAGACGCCACAGCAGCCCTCCATCTACAGAACGGAGACAACAATTATCCCTGCAGCATCGTGGCGTGTTCACCGTCATTTAATAATGTACCTACAGCAGAAGTAACCCCGCGAAGCCGGGATTTATCAAACCACGGGGGATTCGGCAGGACGACTCTGCCGGGAGACATGATGAATTATGAAGCGGATTAGTCCGGCAGGCTGGGGGTGCTTCCGCTGGTCTCCAGAATTAGAACTGGATTAACCACTTTGGTATATCGCACAGGACACGAGTCCCTGCCGGCATCGGAATATGTAATTAATTTTAGAGTTCTATTGTTTAGACTCAATGGGTGGAAGAGAAAAAAAACACACAAGAAAAAAACTGTACACACATAACAATACAATCCAGGGGAATTAAAGCACAGTTTGGCCATGTAACTAATAAATCAGAGTTTCAGAAGGATGGTCAAACATGCAGCCCTCCTCGCTGCCAGCTAAGGGGTAACTGGCCCTACTGGGTCAAGTTTCATTTAAAATGTAAAATGCAACTTAGATTTGGTTGGACACATTCTACCAATTACATACTGTCCCAGGAATCCTTCTAAAAAATTACTGTATCATTAGTGATTGGTAGGCGAGTCATTGGAGGGGGTGCAGGAAACCTTCTATAGCGTTCTGCTCCCAACTGTCACTTTTCACACACAGTCCGTAACATGGTAGTAGATCAAGATTAATACCCGAACGATATCCAGACTCTGGGTCAACATGAACAAGGTCTACATGGAAAAAGGTGGAAATGAGTTTCGCATTTTTTTGAATTTTTTTTTTTTACTTTTTCATACTTTACGATCCACGTGGACTATGACTGGTAACGGTAACCTGTGCAGAGTGCAGTGGTAGCGGAGCGAGGCACCTTGCCCGAAGTTCACTTGCCATGCGAGGGGACACAGTGCACTAATTGGGGTTCCCGGTCACTTTATGAAGAAAACAACTCCAAAAAAAAACATAAAAAAACTCATGTCGACCTTGTTCATGTTGACCTATTGGCCGCGTAGGCCTATTTCTGGTGTTGACCTAAGGCGTGTCGACCAATTGGTGTTAACCTAAGGTGTGTCGACCTAGACACTGTCGACCCTGAGTCTCAGACCCCACCCGAACATGGTGAGTTTTCTTATTATTAATTCAGACAGTAAAGGGCCCTACACACTACGCGATACCACTGAAAGATATGAACGATCTCGTTCATTAATGAATGAGATATTGTTAATATCTTTCAGTGTGTATACACCAACGATGAACGACACACGGCCCCGCGCTCGTTCATCGTTGGTGTTGGCTCGCTCATACCTGCAAGCCAATATGGACAATCTCGTCCATATTAGCATGCAGGGCTATGGGGCCGGGTGACGCAGGGAGTGAAGAAACTTCATTGCCCCCGTCACCCCTCCGCCGCCGGGTTGTCCAACGGCCGTATCGGCTGTCGGGCAGATCGGCGGCACCTCGGCCAATGTGTAGGTCACTTAAGTTATGAGAAGATAATTGTAATAGATACAACACAAGAAAAACAACCAAGGTAATCAACAATGTATCTGAGGTAGGCATGGAGGTTGTTCTAGGGCAAGTGGGAGTGTTGGGGTAAATGACGTTTCAAAGGGCTTATGGAATGTTCTGAGCAAGTGAGCTATGTGAGGGGTCTGAAGGGAAGGGGTGATTTGGGAGAGTGGGGGGAGGGGGTTAGAGGCATATGGGGTCTATGCTAAAGACAGGTGGCGTGCATTGTCTATAACTGCACTATGGGGGTCATTCTGAGTTGATCGCTATCTGCCGTTGTTCGCAGCGCAGCGATCAGGCTAAAAATCGGCATTTCTGCGCATGCATATGCTCCGCAATGCGCACGCACGTCGTACAGGTACAAAGCCCGCTGTAGTTGTGCTCAGTTTGTAAGAAAGAAGACTGACAGGAAGGGGGCGTTACTGGGTGTCAAATGACCGTTTTCAGGGAGTGTTTGCAAAAACGCAGGCGTGTCTGAAAAAATGCAGGCGTGGCTGGGCGGGTGTATGACGTCAAATCCGGACACGAATAGGCTGAAGTGATCGCAAGCGCTGAGTAGGTTCAAAGTTACCCTGAAACTGCACAAACTGTTTTTGCAGAGCTCGGCTGCACATACGTTCGCACTTCTGCTAACCTAAAATACATTCCCCAGTGGGCGGCGGCACAGCGTTGACACGGCTGCTAAAACTAGCTAGCGAGCGATCAACTCGGAATGACCCCCTATATACACAGATTGTTGTTACCAGAATAACGCCTGCCTGCTCATACAAAGGCATTGCTGAAAGGCACAGGAGGGCACTGGAAGTTAACATACACTACGACATTTAGTAAATGAATAATGTATGCAATACATATACCATCATCTGAAGCAAATCAGCTTCAAGTAACAGCCGGTTGATATCGGACATTTTCACAATCACACAAACCCATCAGGCTGGGCCGCTGTTCACGTGTAATAACAAAGGGCGCAATTCGTTACCACCTGGCATTTACAAAAGAGCAGCGCTGCCTTATTTGTGGCCCTGGCCAGGCCTTGTGTCACAGGTCCCCTTCCAGCTGCAGAGACAAAACATGAATAATCATGACACGACGACGATACGTCGGAATGACTGGCGGCTGACAGAGCGCCTGTGGCATTTCCTAGCTCATCTTAACGTGAGCAGAGGAAAAGCAGATGCACAACACGCTTTAGTCATTCATTCAATTACGGAGGTCAGCGTGTCGCAGATACACTCGCTTGCGCTGGTCAGAAGCCGCCAAGAGGTTACACAGCGTCAGTATGACGACGCCTGTGCCTGCCCCCCTCTTCACCGGCAGACCGCGCACGGGAATGAAACAGCGATTGACAGATAGCATAGACATTTTGAATCTCGAGGACAGTTCTTAAAATATTCAGGGTTCTACAGAGGGTGATAAATATCGCTGATTGGACACGAGGGATGGAAAACCTTCTGTAACCGGCTACTCTCCTGTCCATCAACGGAGGTAGGGGGGGGCGACCTCGCCCCGTATAGATGAAGTATATGTCTTTTAAGAGGGGTCAGGTCATTTTAAAATATAGGATTTTGGAAAAGCTAATTTATAATATGTGCTCTGTACATTTTGCCATCAACTACTGAGAATGGGAAACGCATGTAACATGCCAGCAGTCACTGATATTCCCTACACCGCGTGGTGCTCTATCAGTCACTGATATTCCCTACACCGCGTGGTGCTCTATCAGTCACTGATATTCCCTACACCGCGTGGTGCTCTATCAGTCACTGATATTCCCTACACCGCGTGGTGCTCTATCAGCCACTGATATTCCCTACACCGCGTGATGTTCTATCAGTCACTGATATTCCCTACACCGCGTGGTGCTCTATCAGTCACTGATACTCCCTACACCGCGTGGTGCTCTATCAGTCACTGATACTCCCTATACCGCGTGGTGCTCTATCAGTCACTGATATTCCCTACACCGCGTGGTGCTCTATCAGTCACTGATAATCCCTACACCGCGTGGTGCTCTATCAGTCACTGATACTCCCTATACCGCGTGGTGCTCTATCAGTCACTGATATTCCCTACACCGCGTGGTGCTCTATCAGTCACTGATACTCCCTACACCGCGTGGTGCTCTATCAGTCACTGATATTCCCTACACCGCGTGGTGCTCTATCAGTCACTGATATTCCCTACACCGCGTGGTGCTCTATCAGCCACTGATATTCCCTACACCGCGTGGTGCTCTATCAGTCACTGATAATCCCTACACCGCGTGGTGCTCTATCAGCCACTGATATTCCCTACACCGCGTGGTGCTCTATCAGTCACTGATACTCCCTACACCGCGTGCTGCTCTATCAGTCACTGATACTCCCTACACCGCGTGGTGCTCTATCAGTCACTGATAATCCCTACACCGCGTGGTGCTCTATCAGTCACTGATAATCCCTACACCGCGTGGTGCTCTATCAGTCACTGATAATCCCTACACCGCGTGGTGCTCTATCAGCCACTGATATTCCCTACACCGCGTGGTGCTCTATCAGTCACTGATACTCCCTACACCGCGTGCTGCTCTATCAGTCACTGATACTCCCTACACCGCGTGGTGCTCTATCAGTCACTGATAATCCCTACACCGCGTGGTGCTTTATCAGTCACTGATAATCCCTACACCGCGTGGTGCTCTATCAGCCACTGATATTCCCTACACCGCGTGGTGCTCTATCAGTCACTGATAATCCCTACACCGCGTGGTGCTCTATCAGTCACTGATATTCCCTACACCGCGTGGTGCTCTATCAGTCACTGATAATCCCTACACCGCGTGGTGCTTTATCAGTCACTGATAATCCCTACACCGCGTGGTGCTCTATCAGCCACTGATATTCCCTACACCGCGTGGTGCTCTATCAGTCACTGATAATCCCTACACCGCGTGGTGCTCTATCAGTCACTGATATTCCCTACACCGCGTTGTGCTCTATCAGTCACTGATAATCCATACACCGCGTGGTGCTCTATCAGTCACTGATATTCCCTACACCGCATGGTGCTCTATCAGTCACTGATATTCCCTACACCGCATGGTGCTCTATCAGTCACTGATATTCCCTACACCGCATGGTGCTCTATCAGTCACTGATATTCCCTACACCGCATGGTGCTCTATCAGTCATTGATACTCTATCAGTCACTGATATTCCCTACACCGCATGGTGCTCTATCAGTCACTGATATTCCCTACACCGCATGGTGCTCTATCAGTCACTGATATTCCCTACACCGCATGGTGCTCTATCAGTCACTGATATTCCCTACACCGCATGGTGCTCTATCAGTCACTGATATTCCCTACACCGCATGGTGCTCTATCAGTCACTGATATTCCCTACACCGCATGGTGCTCTATCAGTCACTGATATTCCCTACACCGCATGGTGCTCTATCAGTCATTGATACTCCCTACACCGCGTTGTGCTCCATCAGTCACTGATATTCCCTACACCGCGTGGTGCTTTATCAGTCACTGATATTCCCTACACCGCGTGGTGCTCTATCAGCCACTGATATTCCCTACACCGCGTGATGTTCTATCAGTCACTGATATTCCCTACACCGCGTGGTGCTCTATCAGTCACTGATACTCCCTACACCGCGTGGTGCTCTATCAGTCACTGATATTCCCTACACCGCGTGGTGCTCTATCAGCCACTGATATTCCCTACACCGCGTGGTGCTCTATCAGTCACTGATATTCCCTACACCGCGTGGTGCTTTATCAGTCCCTGATAATCCCTACACCGCGTGGTGCTCTATCAGTCACTGATATTCCCTACACCACGTGGTGCTCTATCAGTCACTGATACTCCCTACACCGCGTGGTGCTCTATAAATCACTGATAATCCCTACACCGCGTGGTGCTCTATCAGTCACTGATATTCCCTACACCGCGTGGTGCTCTATCAGCCACTGATATTCCCTACACCGCGTGATGTTCTATCAGTCACTGATATTCCCTACACCGCGTGGTGCTCTATCAGTCACTGATATTCCCTACACCGCGTGGTGCTCTATCAGCCACTGATATTCCCTACACCGCGTGGTGCTCTATCAGTCACTGATACTCCCTACACCGCGTGGTGCTCTATCAGTCACTGATATTCCCTACACCGCGTGGTGCTCTATCAGCCACTGATATTCCCTACACCGCGTGGTGCTCTATCAGTCACTGATATTCCCTACACCGCGTGGTGCTTTATCAGTCCCTGATAATCCCTACACCGCGTGGTGCTCTATCAGTCACTGATATTCCCTACACCACGTGGTGCTCTATCAGTCACTGATACTCCCTACACCGCGTGGTGCTCTATCAGTCACTGATATTCCCTACACCGCGTGGTGCTCTATCAGCCACTGATATTCCCTACACCGCGTGATGTTCTATCAGTCACTGATATTCCCTACACCGCGTGGTGCTCTATCAGTCACTGATATTCCCTACACCGCGTGGTGCTCTATCAGTCACTGATAATCCCTACACCGCGTGGTGCTCTATCAGTCACTGATACTCCCTATACCGCGTGTTGCTCTATCAGTCACTGATATTCCCTACACCGCGTGGTGCTCTATCAGTCACTGATACTCCCTACACCGCGTGGTGCTCTATCAGTCACTGATACTCCCTACACCGCGTGGTGCTCTATCAGTCACTGATACTCCCTACACCGCGTGGTGCTCTATCAGTCACTGATACTCCCTATACCGCGTGGTGCTCTATCAGTCACTGATACTCCCTACACCGCGTGGTGCTCTATCAGTCACTGATACTCCCTACACCGCGTGGTGCTCTATCAGTCACTGATACTCCCTACACCGCGTGGTGCTCTATCAGTCACTGATACTCCCTACACCGCGTGGTGCTCTATCAGTCACTGATACTCCCTACACCGCGTGGTGCTCTATCAGTCACTGATATTCCCTACACCGCGTGGTGCTCTATCAGTCACTGATACTCCCTATACCGCGTGTTGCTCTATCAGCCACTGATATTCCCTACACCGCGTGGTGCTCTATCAGTCACTGATACTCCCTACACCGCGTGGTGCTCTATCAGTCACTGATACTCCCTACACCGCGTGTTGCTCTATCAGCCACTGATATTCCCTACACCGCGTGGTGCTCTATCAGTCACTGATACTCCCTACACCGCGTGGTGCTCTATCAGTCACTGATATTCCCTACACCGCGTGGTGCTCTATCAGTCACTGATATTCCCTACACCACGTGGTGCTCTATCAGTCACTGATATTCCCTACACCGCGTGGTGCTCTATCAGTCACTGATACTCCCTACACCGCGTGCTGCTCTATCAGTCACTGATATTCCCTACACCGCGTGGTGCTCTATCAGTCACTGATACTCCCTACACCGCGTGGTGCTCTATCAGTCACTGATATTCCCTACACCGCGTGTTGCTCTATCAGTCACTGATACTCCCTACACCGCGTGCTGCTCTATCAGTCACTGATATTCCCTACACCGCGTGGTGATCTATCAGTCACTGATACTCCCTACACCGCGTGTTGCTCTATCAGTCACTGATACTCCCTACACCGCGTGGTGCTCTATCAGTCACTGATATTCCCTACACCGCGTGTTGCTCTATCAGTCACTGATACTCCCTACACCGCGTGCTGCTCTATCAGTCACTGATACTCCCTACACCGCGTGTTGCTCTATCAGTCACTGATACTCCCTACACCGCGTGCTGCTCTATCAGTCACTGATACTCCCTACACCGCGTGTTGCTCTATCAGTCACTGATACTCCCTACACCGCGTGGTGCTCTATCAGTCACTGATATTCCCTACACCGCGTGGTGCTCTATCAGTCACTGATATTCCCTACACCGCGTGATGTTCTATCAGTCACTGATATTCCCTACACCGCGTGCTGCTCTATCAGTCACTGATATTCCCTACACCGCGTGGTGCTCTATCAGTCACTGATATTCCCTACACCGCGTGTTGCTCTATCAGTCACTGATACTCCCTATACCGCGTGGTGCTCTATCAGTCACTGATATTCCCTACACCGCGTGGTGCTCTATCAGTCACTGATATTCCCTACACCGCGTGGTGCTCTATCAGTCACTGATATTCCCTACACCGCGTGCTGCTCTATCAGTCACTGATATTCCCTACACCGCGTGGTGCTTTATCAGTCACTGATAATCCCTACACCGCGTGGTGCTCTATCAGCCACTGATATTCCCTACACCGAGTGGTGCTCTATCAGCCACTGATATTCCCTACACCGCGTGGTGCTCTATCAGTCACTGATACTCCCTACACCGCGTGGTGCTCTATCAGTCACTGATATTCCCTACACCGCGTGGTGCTCTATCAGTCACTGATATTCCCTACACCGCGTTGTGCTCTATCAGTCACTGATAATCCATACACCGCGTGGTGCTCTATCAGTCACTGATATTCCCTACACCGCGTTGTGCTCTATCAGTCACTGATATTCCCTACACCGCGTTGTTATACATGGTAGATATGTTGCATTACACTGCACTAGACTATTGTGTATTTCAAGCCTCTGTAGAGACTGGCCACACCCCATTTGTAGGCTGGCCACACCCCATTTGTAGGCTGGCCACACCCTTAAGTATGGGCCCCTATCACTGCATTCCCCCAGTGGGCCCTTCATGCCCTAGTCTGACACTGGTCTGATGTGACTGATGCACTCTCTGCAGTGTGGGTGTATATGTACCCATGTGATAGGGAATATAGATTGTAAGCTCCACTGGTGCAGGGTCTGGTGTGACTGATGCACTCTCTGCAGTGTGATTATGTACCCATGTGATAGGGAATATAGATTGTTAGCTCCACTGGTGCAGGGGCTGATGCACTCTCTGCAGTGTGTATATGTACCCATGTGATAGGGAATATAGATTGTAAGCTCCTCTGGTGCAGGGTCTGGTGTGACTGATGCACTCTCTGCAGTGTGTATATGTACCCATGTGATAGGGAATATAGATTGTAAGCTCCTCTGGTGCAGGGTCTGGTGTGACTGATGCACTCTCTGCAGTGTGTATATGTACCCATGTGATAGGGAATATAGATTGTAAGCTCCTCTGGTGCAGGGTCTGATGTGACTGATGCACTCTCTGCAGTGTGATTATGTACCCATGTGATAGGGAATATAGATTGTAAGCTCCTCTGGTGCAGGGTCTGGTGTGACTGATGCACTCTCTGCAGTGTGTATATGTACCCATGTGATAGGGAATATAGATTGTAAGCTCCTCTGGTGCAGGGTCTGATGTGACTGATGCACTCTCTGCAGTGTGATTATGTACCCATGTGATAGGGAATATAGATTGTAAGCTCCACTGGTGCAGGGACTGGTGTGACTGATGCACTCTCTGCAGTGTGGGTGTATATGTACCCATGTGATAAGGAATATAGATAGTAAGTTCCTCTGGTGCAGGGTCTGGTGTGACTGATGCACTCCCTGCAGTGTGGGTGTATATGAACCCATGTGATAGGGAATATAGGGGGTGATGTATGAAAAACGTCCTAACGGACGTTATGTGCCTGGGGGCGTATCACCACATTATCGTGGTGATACGCCCCCACCCGCCGCCACAATGTATTATTTGCATGCCTGCCGATGTGGGAGGGCGTTATGTCACCTGTAGTGTGATATGCCTTCTTCCACATCTGCTCGGCTGGTATCGGCGCCGCAGTGTGTGCGCATGCGCCCTTCTCCCCTGCTGCCGCTGGCGGTATGAGGCAGTGTTTGTCCTTTATCAATAAAGTTTTTTGGTGTAAATTTGAATTTAAAAAAAAAAAAACCACGAATGCTTTAACCACACATCGCCTGCCCCGGGGAGGCGTTACGGGCCAGCGGCCTTAGGAGGCGAAAAGTGACAGCAGAGGCAATCATACATTGCCTCTGCCCTTCGTCTCCCATTCTCTACTGCGGGGAAGTGATAAGCGGCGGGGACGCGCGGCTGGTAATGCACACGGCGTTAACACGCCGTTCATACATTGAAGGGAAGCGATACATGCAGGCTTTAAGTGCGCTGTGGTCAGCAGAAACCACAGCGCACTTTCATACATCTGCCCCTTTCATACATCTGCCCCATAGATTGTAAGCTCCACTGGTGCAGGGGCTGATGTGAATGCCTGTAGTAGTCTCTGTACAACGCTACCTAATATGTGTGCGCTATATAAATAAAAGTTAATAAATAATAAACCGTGAGTAGTAAAAGAGGATTTGGGAGCTGGTCTCTCACACAAGGAAACCGTAGCGCGATAAGACTCGCACGTCCAGCGCCAATACGGTAGCAGAACCTGAGAGCTGCATGACTTTGTAGAAGCGTCTAACTCCTCAGGATATAACTAATGAGAGATCCAATAAGCTCACGGTATATGTGCTGTCCTCAGTGTACACTGTGCTGTACGGAGCTGACACGCACCCCTGGAAGAGAGGCCAGGGGATCTGATGCTACAGCACAGATGGAAAGTGCCCTTATTGAATGAGTTCTGCAGAATCATAGTAATGAGATTTCCTCCATCTCATCCCATTGCCCCGCAGCCTGGAGATGCTGGAACACAATGCAATTGGCCTGTCCAGAGCTAATGCACGGAGTCATTAGATGCATGATAGAGAGCGCTTGTTACGCAGAGCAATACATGTCAGGGGGCATCCGGCAGCTCAGGTCCAGGCAGGACTTATGTCCATCATCCAGTCCAACGCTCGTCTCTCCAGCAGCAAATCCAGATACATCAAAACACCATCAAATAAAACAACCACGGGAAAAACACACATTCATTTTTTATTTTGGAGAATGATAAATCGAGGACAACTTGAAATCCACTCAGCGGAAATTCACCAGACACACGAGCCCAAGCCTGGCACCGCATCACTCGCGGCAGACGCCTCAGATCATGTGACATTCAACGCATCATGGCTGTCCAGATACTATTTATATAGATTAATAGAGTCTAAACCAGGGGTCGTCAACCCGCGGCCCTCCAGCTGCAGTGGAACTACACATCCCAGCATGCCCTGCCACAGTTTTGCTATTAAGGCATGCTAAAACTGAGGCAGGGCATGCTGGGATGTGTAGTCCCACAACAGCTGGAGGGCCGCAGGTTGAAGACCCATGGTAAATAATGATGATAATAAAAAACAACAAAGCATCCCTGTAATATAATTAACATTATTACCCGTGTGAACGCTCCATAGGGGTCATTCCAAGTTGAACGTAGCTGTGCTAAATTTAGCACAGCTACGATCTTCTTCCCCGACATGTCAGTGTCGACCCCCCCCCCCCCTTCCCCTGCTGAAGTGCAAAGGCATCGCACAGCGGCGATGCCTTTGCACTTCAAGAGTAGCTCCCGGACAGTGCAGCTTTAGCGTGCTGGCCGGGAGCTACTCGTCGCTCCCCGGCTCGCAGCGGCTGCGTGTTACGTCACGCAGCCGCTACAGCCCGCCTCCCGTTCGGTCCGGCCACACCTGCGTTGGCCGGACCGCTCCCATGAAACGCCTGTCAATCAGGCAGAGGTGATAGCATCCCTGCTACGGCCTTCAGCTGTCTGGCATGCGTCGGCTGCGACAAAAAGCAGCGAGCGAACGGGTTAGAATGACCCCCTATATACTGTAATCTAGGTGTTCCGCAGCCATGACAGCCCAGATAAGATTGTCCTGGAAGATGCGCAGAGGGAAGGGCACTATGTCTGACCGTTGCTATAACCTTATCTCACATCTGGCATATTTTTCCTCATACCCCACTCATATGATATCAGTAGTCATTAGGCCCCTTCAAAAGCTACTTTACTGTGAGAGGATTTTCTCCCCACAATTATACTGACCGAAGGAGAAGATAAAGGGATTCTGGAGAAGAGAAGGCAAACAATGGAACTGACCTAAATGTTAAGCTCTGCAAGCAGACTTCCCTGGCTTATGGAACCGGATAAAGAATACATCAAGAATACTGTTATACGAGCATCCCATAATAATTACATGAGATAAATAACAAAATAAAAAATAAAATATAAAAGTCTTCAGCTGATTTAAAATCTTTGAGGATAAACTGCAGTTTGGGAGACACAAAAATACTCTGTATAACTCTATGGAGAGGTAAGTAATGTCATCGCTATGAGTAACTCATTTGTCGTCTATTCAGGATATAGCCGCGAAAATGTACATTTAATGCACGATTAAATAAATCTTCGCTATACAATATGACAGTAGCGTGATAACTTATTGCAGTATCTATTTAAACCACCTGTGTGCCAAATGAATCTAGATGACAGGTAGAATGCTGGCGGTGCTTCAGATGTTGTTGGACTAAAAGTCCCAGCATACCCTGCCAGCTTTCAGTCTCTGTGCTTTGCAGGGATATGGGATAACGGATTACTGGACATAAAGACCATGACTCCATACACGTCAGACACCATGTTACCCCCCTGCCACAGCCCATAACACAGACCCCATACCAAGCGCAGCAGGGTACAGCATCCTCCCAGGTACACAGCAATAATCCAACATGTAACATTTATTCCCTGGGAATCAGCAATTTAATTACAGCCACTTATTGCGCGCTGTGTGTAAACGACATTTTACAGTACAACAAACACTCCGCAATCACAAATTACTACTTTACTTTTCCCAGCGAGCAAATCAGCTTTGGAGGGTTTAGGAAACAATGTGCAATCTGCAACCGCGGCTGCCTGATAGCACTTAGCTGCGGCTGTGGGAGGGGAGGCGGTTACACTGAGAGGCCCGTATACAGCCTGGGATATAACGCTGCTGCTTCACAAGTACAGCTCAGCATTGTGTCCCTCACACGTACCACTGAGCGTCCTAAGGACCCATATTGTGTACAGAATGTACAGCGGGTTTATCTATACACACTTCATATTTAAATATAGTTCCAGCTAATAATATGTATTTTTTTAAAATATATATTGTAAGAAATAAAGGCCATTTAATCCAGTATGACGGCCTGAGGGTGATAAAATCAGCTCACAAAAGGCTGAACATTGCAGATCCATCTCCTTGTCATAAATAATCCATTAATCAGAACAGAAATAATTTGATTTCATGACTGAAATGAAAGGACGAGAGACGGCTGGACTGGCATGACAACGCAGTAGTCGCTTGAGTAGACGCAATAAACGCTTGGGTCATTTTAGTAAGCAGCTTAGGCAGATTCCATCATTGAAGTAATATGTACATAGCTACACACTCCCCGCACTCCGCCTGGCAGAGGTGATATCTCAGGGTGTAAATAAGATTTTACTCACCGGTAAATCTATTTCTCGTAGTCCGTAGTGGATGCTGGGGACTCCGTAAGGACCATGGGGAATAGCGGCTCCGCAGGAGACTGGGCACAGCTAAGAAAGATTTAAGACTACCTGGTGTGCACTGGCTCCTCCCACTATGACCCTCCTCCAAGCCTCAGTTAGGATACTGTGCCCGGAAGAGCTGACACAATAAGGAAGGATTTTGAATCCCGGGTAAGACTCATACCAGCCACACCAATCACACCATATAACTCGTGATACTATACCCAGTTAACAGTATGAACATAACAGAGCCTCTCAACAGATGGCTCAACAATAACCCTTTTAGTTAATGATAACTATATACAAGTAAATGATAACTATATACAAGTATTGCAGACAGTCCGCACTTGGGACGGGCGCCCAGCATCCACTACGGACTACGAGAAATAGATTTACCGGTGAGTAAAATCTTATTTTCTCTGACGTCTTAGTGGATGCTGGGGACTCCGTAAGGACCATGGGGATTATACCAAAGCTCCCAAACGGGCGGGAGAGTGCGGATGACTCTGCAGCACCGAATGAGAGAACTCAAGGTCCTCCTCAGCCAGGGTATCAAATTTGTAGAATTTTGCAAACGTGTTTGCCCCTGACCAAGTAGCAGCTCGGCAAAGTTGTAAAGCCGAGACCCCTCGGGCAGCCGCCCAAGAAGAGCCCACTTTCCTCGTGGAATGGGCTTTTACAGATTTAGGCTGCGGCAGGCCAGCCACAGAATGCGCAAGCTGAATTGTGCTACAAATCCAGCGAGCAATAGTCTGCTTTGAAGCAGGAGCACCCATATTGTTTGGTGCATACAGGATAAATAGCGAGTCAGTCTTCCTGACTCCAGACGTCCTGGAAACATAAATTTTCAAGGCCCTGACTACGACCAGTAACTTGGAGTCCTCCAAGTCCCTAGTAGCCGCAGGCACCACGATAGGTTGGTTCAAGTGAAAAGCTGATACCACCTTAGGAAGAAACTGGTGACGAGTCCTCAATTCTGCCCTATCCATATGGAAAATCAAATAGGGGCTATTACATGACAAAGCCGCCAATTCTGACACACGCCTTGCCGAAGCCAAGGCCAAAAGCATGACCACTTTCCACGTGAGATATTTTAAATCCACGGTTTTGAGTGGCTCAAACCAATGTGACTTTAGGAAACCCAACACCACGTTGAGGTCCCACGGTGCCACTGGGGGCACAAAAGGAGGCTGAATATGTAGCACTCCCTTGACAAATGTCTGAACTTCAGGCAGTGAAGCCAGTTCTTTTTGGAAGAAAATCAACAGAGCCGAAATCTGGACCTTAATGGAACCCAGTTTTAGGCCCATAGTCACCCCTGACTGTAGGAAGTGCAGAAATCGACCTAGCTGGAATTCCTCCGTTGGGGCCTTCCTGGCCTCACACCACGCAACATATTTTCGCCATATGCGGTGATAATGTTGTACGGTTACATCTTTTCTAGCTTTAATAAGCGTAGGAATGACTTCCTCCGGAATACCCTTTTCTTTTAGGATCCGGTGTTCAACCGCCATGCCGTTAAACGCAGCCGCGGTAAGTCTTGGAACAGACAGGGCCCCTGCAGCAGCAGGTCCTGTCTGAGCGGCAGAGGCCATGGGTCCTCTGAGATTAATTCTTGAAATTCCGGGTACCAAGACCTTCTTGGCCACTCTGGAACAATGAGAATAGTTCTTACTCCTCTTTTCTTTATTATCCTCAGTACCTTGGGTATGAGAGGAAGAGGAGGGAACACATAAACCGACCGGTACACCCACGGTGTCACTAGAGCGTCCACAGCTATCGCCTGAGGGTCTCTTGACCTGGCGCAATATTTTTCTAGCTTTTTGTTTAAACGGGACGTCATCATGTCCACCTGTGGCTTTTCCCAACGGTTTACAATCAGTTGGAAGACCTCTGGATGAAGTCCCCACTCTCCCGGGTGGAGGTCGTGCCTGCTGAGGAAGTCTGCTTCCCAGTTGTCCACTCCCGGAATGAACACTGCTGACAGTGCTAACACGTGATTTTCCGCCCACCGGAGAATCCTTGTGGCTTCTGCCATCGCCGTCCTGCTTCTTGTGCCGCCCTGTCGATTTACATGGGCGACTGCCGTGATGTTGTCTGACTGGATCAGAACCGGCTGGTTTTGAAGCAGGGGCTTTGCTTGACTTAGGGCATTGTAAATGGCCCTCAGTTCCAGAACATTTATGTGTAGGGAAGTCTCCTGACTTGACCAAAGTCCTTGGAAGTTTCTTCCCCTTGTGACTGCACCCCAGCCCCGAAGGCTGGCATCCGTGGTCACCAGGACCCAGTCCTGTATGCCGAATCTGCGGCCCTCTCTGAGATGAGCACTCATCAGCCACCACAGCAGAGACACCCTGGTCCTTGGAGACAGGGTTATCAACCGATGCATTTGAAGATGCGATCCGGACCATTGGTCCAACAGGTCCCACTGAAAGGTTCTGGCATGGAACCTGCCGAATGGAATCGCTTCATAGGAAGCTACCATCTTTCCCAGGACTCGCGTGCAATGATGCACCGACACCTGTTTTGGTTTCAGGAGGCCTCTCACTAGAGATGACAGCTCCTTGGCTTTCTCCTCTGGGAGAAACACTTTTTTTCTGGACTGTGTCCAGAATCATCCCCAGGAACAGTAGACGTGTCGCCGGAACCAGCTGAGACGTTGGAATATTCAGAATCCAACCGTGCTGGTGTAGCACCTCCTGAGATAATGCTACGCCGACCAACAACTGCTCTCTGGACCTCGCCCTTATCAGGAGATCGTCCAAGTATGGGATAATTAAAACTCCCTTTTTCCGAAGGAGTATCATCATTTCGGCCATTACCTTGGTAAATATCCTCGGTGCCGAGGACAGGCCGAACGGCAACGTCTGGAATTGGTAATGACAATCCTGTACCACAAATCTGAGGTACTCCTGGTGAGGATGGTAAATGGGGACATGCAGGTAAGCATCCTTGATGTCCAGAGATACCATGTAATCCCCCTCGTCCAGGCTCGCAATAACCGCCCTGAGCGATTCCATCTTGAACTTGAATTTTCTTAAATATGTGTTCAAGGATTTCAAATTTAAAATGCGTCTCACCGAACCGTCCGGTTTCGGTACCACAAACATTGTGGAATAGTAACCCCGTCCTTGTTGAAGTAGGGGCACCTTGACTATCACCTGCTGGGAATACAGCTTGTGAATTGCCTCTAACACAGCCTCCCTTTCTGAAGGAGTCGTTGGTAAGGCAGATTTGAGGAAAAGGCGGGGGGGGGGGGATGTCTCGAATTCCAGCCTGTACCCCTGAGATACCACTTGAAGGATCCAGGGATCTACCTGTGAGCGAGCTCACTGACTGCTGAAGTTTTTGAGATGGCCCCCCACCGTACCAGGCTCCGCCTGCTGAGCCCCAGCATCATGCGGCGGACTTAGCAGAAGAAGCGGGGGAGGACTTTTGTTCCTGGGAAGTGGCTGTATGCTGCAGCTTTTTTCCCCTACCTCTGCCTCTGGGCAGAAAGGACGCGCCTCTACCCCGTCTGCTCTTTTGGGGGCGAAAGGACTGCACCTGATAATACGGTGCTCTCTTTGGTTGTGAGGGGACATGTGGCAAAAATGCTGACTTCCCAGCTGTTGCTGTGGACACTAAGTCTGAAAGACCATCCCCGAACAACTCCTCACCCTTATAAGGCAAAACTTCCATGTGCCTTTTAGAATCTGCATCACCTGTCCACTGCCAGGTCCATAACCCTCTCCTGGCACAAATGGACAGTGCACTTATTTTTGATGCCAACCGGCAAATATCCCTCTGTGCATCTCTTATGTAAAAGACAGCGTCTTTAATGTGCTCTACGTTTAGCAATATAGTGTCCCTGTCTAGGGTGTCAATGTTTTCTGACAGGGAGTCTGACCATGCAGCTGCAGCACTGCACATCCATGCTGAGGCAATAGCTGGTCTCAGTATAATACCAGTGTGTGTATATATAGCTTTCTGGAGAGCCTCCTGCTATCTGTCAGCAGGTTCCTTTAGGGCGGCCGTATCCTGGGACGGCAGTGCCACCTTTTTCGATAAGCGCGTAAGTGCTTTATCCACCCTAGGGGGTGTTTCCCAACGTGACCTATCCTCTGGCGGGAAAGGGTACGCCATTAGTAATTTTTTTGAAATTACCAATTTTTTATCGGGGGAAGCCCACGCTAGTTCACACACTTCATTCAATTCTTCAGAAGGGGGAAAAACTACTGGTAGTTTTTTCTCCCCAAACATAATACCCTTTTTTGTGGTACCTGGGGTCACCTCAGAAATGTGTAAAACATTTTTCATTGCCTCAATCATATAACGAGTGGCCCTATTGGACATTACATTAGTCTCTTCGTCGTCGACACTGGTATCAGTATCCGTGTCGACATCTGTGTCTGCCATCTGAGGTAGCGGGCGTTTTAGAGCCCCTGATGACTTTTGAGACGTCTGGGCAGGCACGGGCTGAGAAGCCGGCTGCCCCGCATTTGGCATATCGTCAAATTTTTTATGTAAGGAGTCGACACTTTCGCGTAATTCCTTCCACAAGTCCATCCACTCCGGTGTCTGCCCCGCAGGGGGTGACAACACATTTATAGGCACCTGCTCCTCCTCCACATAAGTCTCCTCATCAAACATGTCGACACAGCCGTACCGACACACCGCACACACACAGGGAATGCTCTGACAGAAGACAGGACCCCACAAAGCCCTTTGGGGAGACAGAGAGAGAGTATGCCAGCACACACCAGAGCGCTATATAAATCAGGGATTAATTAAATTATATCCCCTTATAGCTGCTATATGTATATTGCGCCTAAATATAGTGCCCCCCCTCTCTTTTTTACCCTTTTCTGTAGTGTAGACTGCAGGGGAGAGCCAGGGAGCTTCCTTCCAGCGGAGCTGTGAGGGAGAAATGGCGCCAGTGTGCTGAGGGAGATAGCTCCGCCCCTTTTTCGGCTGACTTTTCTCCCGCTTTTTTATGGATTCTGGCAGGGGTATTTATCACATATATAGCCTCTGGGGCTATATATTGTGATATATTTGCCAGCCAAGGTGTATTTATTGCTTCTCAGGGCGCCCCCCCCCCAGCGTTCTGCACCCTCAGTGACCGGAGTGTGAAGTGTGTATGAGGAGCAATGGCGCACAGCTGCAGTGCTGTGTGCTACCTTGGTGAAGACTGATGTCTTCTGCCGCCGATTTTCCGGATTCTTCTTGCTTCTGGCTCTGTAAGGGGGCCGGCGGCGCGGCTCCGGGACCGAACACCAATGGCCGGTTCCATGCGGTCTTCCCTCTGGAGCTAATGGTGTCCAGTAGCCTAAGAAGCCCAAGCTACCACCAATTAGGTAGGTTCGCTTCTTCTCCCCTTAGTCCCTCGCTGCAGTGAGTCTGTTGCCAGCAGATCTCACTGTAAAATAAAAAACCTAAAATATACTTTCTCTCTAGGAGCTCAGGAGAGCCCCTAGTGTGCATCCAGCTCAGCCGGGCACAGGATTCTAACTGAAGTCTGGAGGAGGGTCATAGTGGGAGGAGCCAGTGCACACCAGGTAGTCCTAAATCTTTCTTAGCTGTGCCCAATCTCCTGCGGAGCCGCTATTCCCCATGGTCCTTACGGAGTCCCCAGCATCCACTAGGACGTCAGAGAAAATGTATCAGTGAGGAATAATATGTACATAGCTAGTGCTACACACTCCCCGCACTCCGCCTGGCAGAGGTGATATCTCAGGGTGTAATAATGTATCAGTGAGGAGTAATATGTACATAGCTACACACTCCCCGCACTCCGCCTGGCAGAGGTGATATCTCAGGATGTAATAATGTATCAGTGAGGAGTAATATGTACATAGCTACACACTCCCTGCACTCCGCCTGGCAGAGGAGATATCGCAGGATGTAATAATGTATCAGTGAGGAGTAATATGTACATAGCTACACAGTCCCTGCACTCCGCCTGGCAGAGGTGATATCTCAGGGTGTAATAATGTATCAGTGAGGAGTAATAGGTACATAGCTACACACTCCCCGCACTCCGCCTGGCAGAGGTGATATCTCAGGGTGTAATAATGTATCAGTGAGGAGTAATAGGTACATAGCTACACACTCCCCGCACTCCGCCTGGCAGAGGTGATATCTCAGGGTGTAATAATGTATCAGTGAGGAGTAATAAGTACATAGCTACACACTCCCCGCACTCCCGCCTGGCAGAGGTGATATCTCAGGGTGTAATAATGTATCAGTGAGGAATAATATGTACATATCTACACACTCCCCGCACTCCGCCTGGCAGAGGTGATATCTCAGGGTGTAATAATGTATCAGTGAGGAGTAATATGTACATAGCTACACACTCCCCGCACTCCGCCTGGCAGAGGAGATATCTCAGGGTGTAATAATGTATCAGTGAGGAATAATATGTACATAGCTACACACTCCCCGCACTCCGCCTGGCAGAGGAGATATCTCAGGGTGTAATAATGTATCAGTG
Organism: Pseudophryne corroboree; assembly: GCF_028390025.1. Classification (NCBI taxonomy): domain Eukaryota; kingdom Metazoa; phylum Chordata; class Amphibia; order Anura; family Myobatrachidae; genus Pseudophryne; species Pseudophryne corroboree. Next base: position 22,976,061 of record NC_086444.1, on the reverse strand, counting down.
AGGAGTAATACGTACATAGCTACACACTCCCCGCACTCCGCCTGGCAGAGGAGATATCTCAGGGTGTAATAATGTATCAGTGAGGAGTAATACGTACATAGCTACACACTCCCCGCACTCCGCCTGGCAGAGGTGATATCTCAGGATGTAATAATGTATCAGTGAGGAGTAATATGTACATAGCTACACACTCCCCGCACTCCGCCTGGCAGAGGAGATATCTCAGGGTGTAATAATGTATCAGTGAGGAATAATATGTACATAGCTACACACTCCCCGCACTCCGCCTGGCAGAGGAGGTATCTCAGGGTGTAATAATGTATCAGTGAGGAGTAATACGTACATAGCTACACACTCCCCGCACTCCGCCTGGCAGAGGAGATATCTCAGGATGTAATAATGTATCAGTGAGGAGTAATATGTACATAGCTACACACTCCCCGCACTTCGCCTGGTAGAGGTGATATTTCAGGGTGTAATAATGTACCAGTGAGGAATAATATGTACATAGCTACACACTCCCCGCACTCCGCCTGGCAGAAGAGATATCTCAGGGTGTAATAATGTATCAGTGAGGAGTAATATGTACATAGCTACACACTCCCCGCACTCCGCCTGGCAGAAGAGATATCTCAGGGTGTAATAATGTATCAGTGAGGAGTAATATGTACATAGCTACACACTCCCCGCACTCCGCCTGGCAGAAGAGATATCTCAGGGTGTAATAATGTATCAGTGAGGAGTAATACGTACATAGCTACACACTCCCCGCACTCCGCCTAGCAGAGGTGATATCTCAGGGTGTAATAATGTATCAGTGAGGAGTAATACGTACATAGCTACACACTCCCCGCACTCCGCCTGGCAGAGGTGATATCTCAGGGTATAATAATGTATCAGTGAGGAGTAATAGGTACATAGCTACACACTCCCCGCACTCCGCCTGACAGAGGTGATATCTCAGGGTGTAATAATGTATCAGTGAGGAGTAATATGTACATAGCTACACACTCCCTGCACTCTGCCTGACAGAGGTGATATCTCAGGGTGTAATAATGTATCAGTGAGGAGTAATAGGTACATAGCTACACACTCCCCACACTCCGCCTGACAGAGGTGATATCTCAGGGTGTAATAATGTATCAGTGAGGAGTAATAGGTACATAGCTACACACTCCCCGCACTCCGCCTGACAGAGGTGATATCTCAGGGTGTAATAATGTATCAGTGAGGAGTAATATGTACATAGCTACACACTCCCCGCACTCCGCCTGGTAGAGGTAATATTTCAGGGTGTAATAATGTATCAGTGAGGAATAATATGTACATAGCTACACACTCCCCGCACTCCGCCTGGCAGAGGAGATATCTCAGGGTGTAATAATGTATCAGTGAGGAGTAATAGGTACATAGCTACACACTCCCCGCACTCCGCCTGGCAGAGGTGATATCTCAGGGTGTAATAATGTATCAGTGAGGAGTAATATGTACATAGCTACACACTCCCCGCACTCCGCCTGGCAGAGGTGATATCTCAGGATGTAATAATGTATCAGTGAGGAGTAATATGTACATAGCTACACACTCCCCGCACTCCGCCTGGCAGAGGAGATATCTCAGGGTGTAATAATGTATCAGTGAGGAATAATATGTACATAGCTACACACTCCCCGCACTCCGCCTGGCAGAGGTCATATCGCAGGGTGTACTAATGTATCAGTGAGGAGTAATATGTACATAGCTACACACTCCCCGCACTCCGCCTGGCAGAGGTGATATCTCAGGATGTAATAATGTATCAGTGAGGAGTAATATGTACATAGCTACACACTCCCCGCACTCCGCCTGGCAGAGGAGATATCTCAGGATGTAATAATGTATCAGTGAGGAGTAATATGTACATAGCTACACACTCCCCGCACTCCGCCTGGCAGAGGAGATATCTCAGGGTGTAATAATGTATCAGTGAGGAATAATATGTACATAGCTACACACTCCCCGCACTCCGCCTGGCAGAGGTCATATCGCAGGGTGTACTAATGTATCAGTGAGGAGTAATATGTACATAGCTACACACTCCCCGCACTCCGCCTGGCAGAGGAGATATCTCAGGGTGTAATAATGTATCAGTGAGGAGTAATATGTACATAGCTACACACTCCCCGCACTCCGCCTGGCAGAGGTGATATTTCAGGGTGTAATAATGTATCAGTGAGGAATAATATGTACATAGCTACACACTCCCCGCACTCCGCCTGGCAGAGGAGATATCTCAGGGTGTAATAATGTATCAGTGAGGAGTAATATGTACATAGCTACACACTCCCCGCACTCCGCCTGGCAGAGGAGATATCTCAGGGTGTAATAATGTATCAGTGAGGAGTAATAGGTACATAGCTACACACTCCCCGCACTCCGCCTGGCAGAGCTGATATCTCAGGGTGTAATAATGTATCAGTGAGGAATAATATGTACATAGCTACACACTCCCTGCACTCCGCCTGGCAGAGGTGATATTTCAGGGTGTAATAATGTATCAGTGAGGAGTAATATGTACATAGCTACACACTCCCGCACTCCCGCCTGGCAGAGGTGATATCTCAGGGTGTAATAATGTATCAGTGAGGAGTAATATGTACATAGCTACACACTCCCCGCACTCCCGCCTGGCAGAGGCGATATCTCAGGGTGTAATAATGTATCAGAGAGACGCTTCCTACCTCGTGTAGCCGCACCCGCACTTTATTGATAGCTCGAAGCCAGCGAGCTCGGGCAGGAGAGAAGGGAGGAGGGCCGACGTCTTCTTGGCAGCTGTGGGAATCAATTCACAGAGACAGGAAATCTGATCAATACAAGAATAAATGCGGCATTATCATATTCTGTGCTTGCTACATGTAAGATCTTATCTACGTGTCATTAAAAGGTTACGCACAAAAGGGAACGTTCAAAGCCCAAGTACAGCAGTTTTAATCACACATTGCCACTGTACAACGCACACCCAAATATGTGATAGCAACATGCAGACATGGTCAGGAGGTTCAGTTGTTGTTCAGACCAAACACCAGAATGGGGAAGAAATGTGATCTACATAACTGTGACCATGAAATGATTGTTGGTGCCTAGCGCAGTGGTTTTAGCCTCTCAGAACCTATTTATGTCTTGGAATTTTCAAACAGTTATGGAGAATAATATACATAAAAAAACATCTACTGAGTGGCCGTTCTGTGGGTGAAAATCTATTGTTAATTAGAGGATCAGAGAAGAATAACCAGAATGGTCCAAGCTAACAGGAAGGTAACAGTAACTCAGATGACCATGTGTTGCAGTAGTGGCACACAGAAGGGCATCTCTGAGTGCCCAGCACATGGAACCTTGCAGTAGATTACCGCAGAAGACCACACGGGGTTCCGCTCCTATCAGCTAAGACCAGCAATCTGAGGCTACACTGGCTGCAGACGGTAGGAAATACTTTGCCTGCTCTGACACATGGTTTTCCGCTGTGACATCCACATGGTGGGGGTCAGGAAATCATCTTAATAACATGGGTACATCCTGCTCTGTGTCTACGGTTCTAGCTGCTGGTATACTGCTGTGGGGAATGTTCTATTAGCACACATTAGGCCCTTTAATATCAACTGAGCATTGTTTAAATGCCACAGCCCACCTGAGTATCACTATCGACCATGTGCATCTGTTTATGGCCACAGCTTCCCCCCCCCCCCCTCCCCATCTTCCAGCAGGATGACACGCCAAGTAACACAGCACACGTCATTCCACGCAGACACTGGACCTCAGTACAATAGGGCAGCTGTGTGATGTGGGGGAGAGGCTGACGTGTAGCATGAATGCACAGCAAATGCGTGACTCCATCATGTCTCTATGGTCCACAGTCTGTGACCATCATTTCCATGCCAAGATGGATCAAGGCTGTTCTTGGGGCACCTAATAACGTGGCCACAGTGTGTATACTGGAGAACCTGCAGCTCTCTGACGGATATGGAGAGTCAGTTGACACGGCATGCTGGCACATGGAGTTCCAAAGCCGCAGCCCAGCCACAGATAGTCTGTCTCTATAAAATTCTATTTTTAAATAAACAGGAAATTAGAGTTTGGAAACTCGCACACCTTACGTTAAGTTAAAACTTGGCTGGATAGAAATATTCACCAGGACAGATAACCCGCTATAGATTTGTCCTTCACTCATCTCCCAATTGTAGCGATATCGCCAAGTCAGCGGCCAATCCCAGACCTTGAAAAGTGTGAAGTCTAAAGGAAACAGGCGGGACCTTGCAGAAAAGTGGGTGTGTAACAGGGGTGGGGCTTATTTTGACCTGCTTATGCACGCATGCATGTTCGATAACTAGAAATGTTTTTCATTTGAGATTACACAGCAGGAAACAATACATTTAAATATCTTCAATAGAAAACCCCTCCCCTTACTGTATAATGGTACGCAGTCATACACACCGTTCTCTCGCACATGTATATATATATATATATATATATATATACTGTATATACATACAGTGCATCTGGAAACTATTCACAGCGCTTCACTTTTCCGCATTTTGTTATGTTACAGCAGGGATGGGGAACCTTCGGGCCTCCAACTACACATACCAGCATGCCCTGCAACAGTTTTGCAATTTGGTTGTGCTAAAACTGTTGAAGGGCATGCTGGGATTTGTAGTTCAATAACAGCTGGAGGGCCAAAGGTACCCTATCCCTGTTTTACAGCCTTATTCCAAACTGGCATAAATTAATTTTTTCCCTCAAAATTCTACACACAATACCTCATAATGACAACGTTTTTTTTTTTGTTTTGTTTTTTAGATTTTTGCACATTTATTAAAAATACAAAACTAAGAAATCACATGTACATAAGTATTCACAGCCTTTGCCGTGAAGCTCAAAATTGAGCTCAGGTGCATCCTGTTTCTACTGATCATCCTGGAGATGTTCCTACAGCTTAATTGGAGTCTATCTGTGGTAAATTCAGTTGATTGGACATGATTTGGAAAGGCACACACCTGTCTATATAAGGTCCCACACTTGACAGTACATGTCTGAGCACAAACCAAGCATGAAGTCAAAGGAATATTCTATAGACCTTCGAGACAGGATTGTTTCGAGGCACAAATCTGGAGAAGGGTACAGAAAAAATATCTGCTGCTTTGAAGGTGCCAATGAGCACAGTGGCCTCCATCATCTGTAAATGGAAGAAGTTCAGAACCACCAGGACTCTTTCTAGAGCTGGTCGGCCGTCTAAACTGACCGATCGGGGAAGAAGGGCCATAGTCAGGGAGGTGACCCGATGGTCACTCTGTCAAAGCTACAGCATTCCTCTGTGGAGAGAGAAGAACCTTCCAGAAGGACAACCATCTCTACAGCAATCCACCAATTAGGCCTGTATGGTAGATTGGCCAGACGGAAGCCACTCCTTAGTAAAAAGCACATGGCAGTCCGCCTGGAGTTTGCCAAAATGCACCTGAAGGACTCTCAGACCTTGAGAAACAAAATTCTCTGGTCTGATGAGACAAAGATTGAACTCTTTGGTGTGAATGTCAGGCGTCATGTTTGGAGGAAACCAGGCACCGCTCATCACCAGGTTAATACCATCCCTACAGTGAAGCATGGTGGTGGCAGCATCATGCTGTGGCGATGTTTTTCAGCGGCAGGAACTGGGAGACTAGTCAGGATAGAGGGAAAGATGAATGCAGCAATGTACAGAGACATCCTGGATGAAAACCTGCTCCAGAGCGCTCTTAACCTCAGCCGACCGCCCGTGCACACACAGCGTTGCACCAATTTATCGGTAGATCTACTGGTCATTGGCTGTGCTGCAGGGCCGACGCGATACATCTGTGAACAATGGCGTTCACAGACATATCGTTCTTACACACCGAGGGACCCACAATATATCAACAGAACGGACGATATATCGGCCAGTGTGTACACACCATAAAAGTTGATAAGTTAATGACCCTGGACCAGCAATTTGTTTGAGATATAGTCCAGGGGAGAGCAACCACGGGAAAAGAGACTGGTTGTTGTTTTTTCAGAATTTCCTATATTTGGGACTTTCTATGGAAGGAGGGATGCAACTGAAATTCGAGTTATATGTACATTTGTGAAAGAGACAGGTATATGTTAATCAGGTTGCGCTTGGGAAAGCTCACTGGTTTGGGTTATATATGAAAGGAAGCAGGAAATTGCTTTGTCCAGTCATTTCACTCTTTTGAACTGTAATCTGTATCCCCTTGAAAATGGG